>NC_085990.1:57292842-57435342 GCF_030014385.1 Trichomycterus rosablanca | reverse complement strand
CCCACTGCATAACAATGGAACCGGTGATCAGGTCCATATGAAATTCACAATGACCATTAATTACAATGGTCATGTGAGTCATTCACACATGATTGGGGTAAAGCTCCTATTACGGCATTGTAAGATGGTGAGAGATGTACTCTCAGGCCCCCTCCCCGGTTCAGAGATGGTCGTTCCCTCTTCACATAGACGGCCTCTTTGACTCCACGTTCAAACCAGCGTTCCTCCTTGTCCAGGATCTGCACATCTTCATCATTAAATGAGCGGCCGCTGACTTGCAGGTGAGTGTAAACCGCAGAGTCCTGGCCAGAAGAGGTTGATCTTCTATGTTGGGCCATCCGTTTCACCAGTGGCTGTTTAGTTTCCCCAATGTACAGTTCCTGACAATCCTCCCGGCACCTAACAGCATACACTACGTTACTCTGTTTGTGTCAAGGAACCCGGTCCTTAGGGTGAACTCATTTCTGGCGTAGCGTGTTCTGGGGTTTGAAAGCAACTGAAACACGGTGTTTGGAGAATATCCGTCTTAATTGTTCCGATACTCCCGCCACATACGGAATCACCACTGGTGACCATTCATGACCATTGTAATTAATGGTCATTGTGAATTTCATATAGACCTGATCACCAGTTCCATTGTTATGCAATGGGTGGTGATCAGTCGTTATGCAAATCAACTGCATATAAGGTCGGCGTATTCACCACCAGCTCAGACTGAAGAAGTCATTCGGATTGAGTGACGAAACGTATCTCTACAACAAACTTGTGTCCAGATGAACTGATTCAACTTTGTGGATTTGTGTACCTGGATTATTGAGCATGCATCAACAGAAAGAGCAGCTGTTGTTCTAGCTATAGAGATCACAGAGAGGGTCACTCTGGGCATCTGAGTCAGGCGTCCACATACTTTTGGCCATATAGTGTATCTGGGTAGGCCGGTGGTTGGGGTAGAGGGTGAGTTTTCTTTCTCTGGTTGTGTTCTCAGTGGTCCTGTTTCCCAAGTTTCCTCACCTCTACGTGTCTGATGAAGTAACTCTGCGGTGTAAACGTGGTTCTGAGGTTCTCACCACCAACGTCAACTGGCTCTTCAACGGTCAACCTCAACAACCCACCAATGGTGTCCTGCACATCGCCATGGCAACACTGAGTCACTCTGGGAAGTACGTCTGTGAGAAGGACGGCGTCCGGAGTCTGGAACGGGAGATCCATGTGCTCGGTATGACATCAAAACACGCTCAGTATGACATCACAACAAGAGCAGTACAGAGAGGAACCAGCATCATAATCATGAACTTGCTGAACCCTTTCAAAATAAAGTGGACCTCAGAAAATGTGATCTCATCCTCTTCTACACTGTACATGACCAAAAGTATGTGGACACCACTTCTAATGATTGAATTGGATATAATAGTAATAGTGACTAATATGTTTATGTGATACTATGTACCATAGCGATTAACATTCTGTTTTATTATTACTAAGGTTCTTATGTAATATACCCCATGGCCAAAAGTATGTAGACACCCTCATTAATGCTTTTGGCTTAATAAAATGGTTCTATAAGAGTGTAGAATGGAAATATCAGCAACATCAGATGCATTTGGTGCTGATTGTGATGAGCAGGTGACTGGTGTTCCTAAACCCGTGAGCTCTGTGGTGTATAATTCAGGTATAAGAGGGTATAATAAATAAATAAATATACATTTTACCCCTTCCTCTGTATTTTAGACATGGAGGCCCCTCACCAGCTTACTTTACTAAGCAGAAGATCACTGGTTTATCCAGGCGACTTCAGGTTAATGGAGCTCTATGTGGAGACGGGGATTCATGGGTGGCAATGTCGTTATACAAAACAAGGAGTTGAATATTATGTTTATTTACCACATGAGGATGATTGGAGAGACAACAAACGCAGAGCAACCATCCATGCTGAAGTAAAAGAAGGAGACAAGAGCTCCATCTTCTGGTGCAAAAACAAGGACTTGCGCAGTAACGCCGTCACTCTCAGAGTCACAAGTAACGTCTTGTTATTATTATTATTATTATTATTTTTATTATTATTATTATTGTTATTATTATTATTATTATTAGACTATTTTTATTTTTATTATTAGTCAAGTCAACTTTATTTTTAAAGCACATTTAAAGACTACAAGAGCCAACCAAAGTGCTGTACAAAATAAAAAATCAGGCAGTAAAACCATTTAAAAAAGTAGCAGTAAAGAACAACAAAGGATAGTAAAATTTAAGATAATGAATAAAAATACAGAAACAATAGGACAAAGTTTGAGATATACCCTGGACATAAGAAGAAGTTCTTTAAAACTTATTAAGGGCAATGAAAAGCCTGAGAGTATAAGTGTGTTTTTAAATTAGATTTAAAAACATCGATTGTGGATGACATCCTAACAAAAACAGACAGACTCTTCCACAGTTTTGGGGCAACAACGGAAAAAGCTCTGTCACCTTCTGACTTAAGTCTAGATTTAGGAATGTATAGCAGCAGCTGATTGGAGGATCTTAAAACTCGTGAGGTTGATTATGGGCACAGGAGCTCAGTGATTACTATTATTAGTAGTGGTAGGAGTAGTACCATTATATCTTAATTATTATAATTATTACTTTGTTATTAAATTTTAATTAAATTTCCTATTATTATTAACAGACTATTTTTTATTAGTAGTACTACCGTTATTTTTATTATTAATAGTATTTATATTATTATCACATTATTTTATAAGTAGGAGTAGTACCATTATATTTTAATTATTATTATAACTATTAATTAGGTTGTCATGGTGATGGTGGACGCTGGCGCATTTGGCTGCCGCTACCGTTACCGTATTTTATCGTATTTTATTGTATTTTTATCGTTTTTCGTTTTCATCTTTTTACACACTTTGTGGCTCTATTTCTTTTTATGTTACTTTTGATACTTTCATTTGTTCTATGATACTTTTGTTCTTTCTACTGTACATCGCGTGACGTCTGCGGCTGGTGGCTAACGGTGGGTAAGTTTTCCCGGGATCGGCACAATGTTGAACTATTCCGTTGACCAGCTGATGAACAATTGCACTACTCCATCGTGTATTCTAGTCATCAAACAGCTTGGACTCCTTCGCCGGCCTCGTTATATTCACAGGGGCTCCCGGAGAAAGCTTGTTTATTTTCAAAACGGTAACGCTATTCCATCCTTCTGGTCAGCCGTGCCGCTCCGCAAACACATCTTCAGAGCGCTGCTGCCTTGCACACCAGTAGCGGTGTAGTCTCCATGACAACGATGTCCACGGAGTGGGATGGGAAACGCGGAGTGGACTTTGCACCTGATCTTGTCCGCGACTACTCATTAGATTTCAAACCTGTGCATCTCAGCTGTGTTCAGCCTGACAAATCGGCGCTCAGCTGGCCTGACCGGGTACGCCCACTTCGCCGTAGAAGAGAGGGAGCGGTACTCGCAAACCTACGAGAAATCGTCCCGGAACCGAGCTCGGCCGCTGTATACACCCCGATGAAAATGGCACTGGCCAATGTGAGATCGCTCACGAACAAAACTTTTATCCTGAAAGATTTCTTCTTAAATCATCAGTTAGATTTTATATTTTTAACTGAAACATGGCTCAGTGTTGACGAATTTAGCCCTCTACTGGAACTGTGCCCTCCGGACTGTTCCTTTTTAAGCTGTCCAAGAGCCACTGGTAGAGGAGGGGGTGTGGATGTGGTTTTTAATAACCGATTTAAATGTGAAGCTCTTTCAGTCGAACATTTTACTAGTTTTGAAGTGCAGCTCATACAACTGGATTGTAGTAATCCTCTGATTTGTGCTCTTATATATAGACCACCTAAAGTGGTTGGTAATTTTATCAATGAATTTTCTAACTTCTTGGCTTGGATTATACCTACTGCAGACAGACTTTTAATTGGGGGATTTTAATATTCATGTCTGTTGCCCAAACAAACCTATGGTCAGTGAATTTATGCACCTAATAGAATCTTTTAACCTTGTACAGTCAATCAGTGGTCCCACTCATAGTCTCTGTCATACTCTTGATCTTGTTTTATCTTATGGTTTTCCTATTAATAATACTGTAATCGAGGATGTTGGGTTTTCTGATCATAAATCAGTATTTTTTAATATCACATTGCCAATGCAAGCCACCGGCACCAGAGCTACAAGCTGTCGTTATCGGCCTATAAACTCTGCTACAGCAAGCATTTTTTCAGAATCTTTTCTTAAGATGTCCCCTCTAGAGTGCAATGTGCCTCCTTTATCTAATTCAACTGCTGATGAATGGTCACCATGTTTAACTCCACCTGCTCATCAATCCTTGACTCTGTGGCTCCCTTCACAACCAGGCGGGCTAAGGGTGAACCCAATCAGCCATGGGTAAATGATAATATTCGCATCCTTAGAAAAGAGTGTCGGAAAGCAGAGCGGAAATGGAAGAAAGACAGGCTTCAGGTATCTTTTGAGATTTTAAAGAGCTGCCTGTTTGCTTTTCAAGAAGCTACTAGGCTGGCTAGAGAAAGCTATTTTTCAAATATTATATCTAGGCACAGTAACAAACCAAGAGTTTTATTCACTACTATTAACTCTGTTCTAAATCCACCTATTTATTACCCTGTCGAGTCCTCTAAAATTTCTGAGGATGTTTTGCAGTTTTTCATGGGGAAAATTGAGATAATCAAATTAAATATAACACCCTCTAACAATGACCCCCAACCAAATCTGGGGTGTTCGGATAGCTTCTATCTTTTTGAGCCCATCTCTCTTTCTGCATTGAAAGATGTGGTTTTTTGCATGAAACCCACGACCTCTCCTGGTGATATTATCCCCACTTCCCTCCTTATGGAAACATTTCATACAATCGGTCCTACTCTGTTGACTATAATAAATGCCTGTCTATCTTCTGGTACTGTTCCTGTGTGTTTTAAGCATGCTGCTGTGCAGCCCTTACTTAAAACACATAATCTTAATATCTCTATACTTAATAATTATCGACCAATCTCAAAACTACCCTTCCTTTCAAAAGTATTGTAGAAAGTGGTGCTTTCACAGCTGTGGGCTCATTTGACAAAAAATGACATCTTTGAAATGTTTCAGTCTGGTTTTAAACCTTTTCATAGTACAGAATCAGCCCTCCTAAAGGTGACTAATGACCTGCTGCTTGCTGCAGATGCAGGAAAGTGTGCTATTTTAGTCTTATTAGACCTTACCGCTGCTTTTGATACTGTTGACCACAATTTGCTCATTCAACGTCTTAAGCATGTGGTTGGCCTTAGGGGGGCAGCGCTGAGTTGGTTTAAGTCTTATCTTTGCAATAGGACCTTCTCAGTACATGTCGGTAATTTCTTTTCTTCTGTTTCTACCATTGGCTGTGGGGTTCCTCAAGGATCTATCCTGGGGCCGGTACTGTTTGCTTTATATATGCTTCCTTTGGGGAAAATCATCAGGAAGTATGGTATTCAATTTCATTGTTATGCCGACGATACCAGCTGTACCTCCCCTGCGTCCAACCGATTTGTGCTCTTTTAAACGCCTGAAGGAATGCTTGAAAGAGATTAAGTGTTGGTTAGCAAATAGTTTTCTTCAACTGAATGAGGATAAAACAGAAGTTATTCTTTTTGGCTCTCCCAAATATACAGATCCTTTAATAGAAAACATTGGGGAACTGTCAGACTATGTGAAATCACAGGTAAAGAATCTTGGGGTAATATTTGATTCTGACCTGAAATTCGATAAACAAATAAACTCTGTTGTTAGAAGCAGCTTTTTTCACCTTAGATCAATTGCTAAGATCAAATAAATTTTGTCACCACAAGACCTGGAAAAGGTAATTCATGCACTTATTTCATGTCTAGGCAGACTACAGTTTGTATATGGGTATAAGTAAGTCCTCATTAGCTCGGTTACAGCTAGTCCAAAATGCAGCGGCACGTCTGCTCACAGGTACAAAGAAGTTTGACCACATTACCCCGGTCCTGGCATCTCTCCATTGGCTTCCTGTAAGCTACAGGATCCAATTTAAAGTTCTTCTGATTGTTTTTAAGTCCTTATATGGATTGGCGCCATCTTACATAAGAGACTTGCTCCATTTCTATTGTTCTCCTAGATCTCTTAGGTCATCCGTTCAATTGCTCTTGGCTGTGCCACGGTCACGGTCAAAGCTCAAAGGTGATCGAGCCTTTGCAGTTGCTGCTCCGAGGTTGTGGAACAGTCTACCTTTGGACATCAGGGCCGCTTCCTCCATTTCTGTTTTTAAATCTAGACTAAAAACGCACTTCTACCAACTAGCGTTTCCTGGATGAGTGTCATGGTCTGCGTTTCTGTTGTTCTACTGTTTTATACTTTGTGTTGCTTTTTATATATGTGTGTTTTATGTTTCAACATGTACAGCACTTTGGTTGTAAATGTGCTTTATAAATAAATTACTTACTTACTTACTAATTAATTTTTTATATATTTTAATTAAGTATGTAATTATTATTGTTATAATTATTTAATTTAGATGTCATTGTCTGTTATTATTATTATTATAATTATTATAATAATTATTATTATTATTATTGTTGTTGTTGTCATTATTATTATTATTGGTATTATTATTGTTAGTAGTAATATTATTGTTATTGTTATTATTATTATTGTTATAATTAATATTATCATTATTATTTGTAATATTATTATTATTTTATTACTATTATCATTTTCTTCTTATTATTATTATTTTATAATTATAATTAATAATATTATTTTATTAAGATTATTTTTAATATTATTATTAATAATAATATTATTATTATTATTATTTTATTATTATTTTATTAATAATAATATTAATATTAATAATAATAATAATAATATTATTAATATTATTATTATTGTTTTATTATTATTATTATTTTATTAATATTATTATGATTAATATTATCATTATTATTATCATTATTATTATTATTATTATTAATTACTATTATTATTAGTAGTAGTAGTAGTAGTAGTAGTAGAAGTAGTACCAAAGGATCAGTCTGTATCAGAAATGATGGGGCGTGGCCCACCACTGTGTTCCAAACTTCAATAGAGAATGGTCAGTGAGTTAAAAAGAACATTTGTCAATGCAAGATTGAAAATAATTAAAATCTTTAACCATCTACTGTACATGATATTGTGAAAGGATTCAGGGAATATGGTGAGATCTCAGTCAGTGTAGGACAGAACCAGAAACATTAAATGTGAGTAATCTTTAGTCCTCAGACACTCTGCATGAGAAACTGTCCTGCTGCTGCACATGGGCTCAGGAGAACTTCAGAAAACTGTTATCTAACACAGGCCACCACTGCACTAAGAAATGCAACCTCAAACTGTGTTACACAGAGAGAGATTCAAACATCAATTCTATACAGAAGCTCTTCAGAGTTCTCTGGGTCTGACCTCATCTCAGGTGGACCAATAGACGGTGGACACGTGTGCAGTGGTCAGATGAGTCCACGGTTCTGATTGTTTTCAGAAAAAAATGGATGGTGAGTTCTGTCCTGTATGGGGGGCATCAGTACCTACAGGATGGGTGACTTGCTGTAGGCAGGAGCTCTGTTACCCTGGGATTTGCAGGATGCAGCAGGCAAGACTGGAGTTTTCAGAAAGGTTCTGGACACGTCAGAGTTGAGCTTTAATGTCTATCTTTTTGTTTTTGTCTCTTCCAGATAAGCTAGTGATGCTGCAGGCTCTGATGTCGCCAAACGCAGCTGCTGGATGAAGGTGATGATTGTTCAGAGCGCCGTGAGGAGCCGCATTTATATAAAACAGTAAAATAGGACAAAAGAAAAACAGGATAGAAAAAATGTCACCTATTATTAACAGAGAGCTTTTAAATGTGTAACTTATTAATAAAGAATAATAAAATAATACACAGATAAACGTTCAGACAATCAGATACAGGTAGAGATGGAACTGTGTCTGAAATACACCGTTTACTTCTAATTATACATGGTGTGTGTGTGTGTGTGTGTGTGTGTGTGTGTGTGTGTGTGAGCTGCTTACAGGTCTGTTTCAGTTGGATTGGATCTTGTTGGACAGGAGTGTGTTCAGGTTCGACAGAGTGTGTGTCCTGACATGCACACAACACCATAAACACACACACTGTTAGACATTTCTGTAATTTCTACAGTTATTAACCACATACCACACAGTAAAATACTGTCAATAGTTTTTACAGTACATAACAGTATTTTCCACTGCATCATGACAATTTTGCCTGATGCCAAATACTGAATACAGAGATTGACTGTATTTTTTACATTGAGGTAAATTACTGTAATTACCTTTGGCGCCAAACGATTTTATTGACAAGACTCCTAATTTTCAGCTGTGAGAGTTTTGAACTGACATTGTTTGCCTAACGGTTCAGCTTCGGAACCACCACATTATCTCAGGTTTTGTGGGAAGGAGTTCAGGAGAGATGCGCACACAGAAACAGTTCGGCTATGATGGATGGAGCCGCAGTGGAGCAGCAGGGGTGCTGAGACCCTTGAAGAGGATTTTTTACACCAAAACTGGGAACCAGCAAAAAATAAAGGTAAAGAGTCTACGACAGTTACGACAATAAATTAACACTAGTCACGGTTATCGGGTCTATTGTACACTATAGGAGCGTTAGCATTACTTGTCGGCAACTTTTTTCCAAAGTAAAACAAGTAAACGTTCCATTTCACAAATGACTGAGTTTCATGTTTAAAAGCCAAGTTAGTCATTGTCTTTATAAACCTGTTGTGGTCAAGATCAAAGTTTAGGTACATTTATGACACGACAGTGCTAGCATAGTAGCTAATTTCTGGATAGTGGTAATCTCTCTCATGCTGTTTATAACATCAGTCAGAGGTTAACATTGTCACGTTTACAGCCCCTCTGTGCTCTGGAGCTCCTGTGTGCCACGCCCTCCTCTCTGTGTGCACACTCTGTCTCCTGCCACACCCTCTCTCATGATTGGTTCATTCGAACTAATTGGCTCCAGCTGCCCTCCATTTAAGAGGTGCACTGGAGCACAGACAGTTGGAGATTATTCTTTGTAACTCTGCTCGTTTGCTCTTTGTAACTCTCTGTCCTGGTAACTCTGTTTGATTCCGGTAACTCTATTTTGCCTTGCTCCTTGCTCCCGTTTAGTCTGTTCATGCCTTGTTTAGTCTGTTTAGTTCTTGTTTAGCTCTGTTCTCTCCTTGTTTCATCTGTTTAGTGTTATTTGCCTGTTTAGCTTTGTTTGACTGTTTAGTTTAGTCCCTGTTTAGCCCCTGTCTGTTAGCCTAGTCCTTGTTTGTTAGCCTGAGTGTATTAGCATTTAGTTTAGCATAGGTTCTTGTCTGTATCTGTGTCTTGTGTATTGTTCTGTTTTGTCTTTTATTATTATTAAATATCTTCGTTTCATACATATACATACATATCTTTATTTGTGTCCGCCCCCCTGTCGGTCTAGCCCACATAACCGTTACTGTAAGAGCCATTTGCATTGATTTTATGGTTGTGCTTGGTTCGGCCACTAGGTGGCACCTTATGTATAAAAGGTGGTTCAAAGATGCTAGCAAGGGGGGTGGAAACGAGTAAAAAAGTCAAACTGTTTTTTGACCGTATGGTGAACGTAAGGAAGCATATGTACCGTTTTGAGTATCGTTTGAGTAGCGCATGTACTGAATGGAAACCTATGTAGCGAATATGAACCATGTTTGTACTTGGGATGTGGAAAAAATAGACAATAAATGGATTGACATATCCAACGGTATAAACAACGTGGATTATCTGTGGAAACAAAGGAACGCGTCAAAATCGGTAGACCTACTCTTTTTCCTCACATGTAGTGCCCTAGTATAGGATTGTTTTTATTGGATGAAGAAGGTCACTACAGTTACATAATAGTCTCCACAGAGGACACAGCAAGATGTTTTTTGTCCATGTTTTTCTGGACTTCGGCTCCATGAGGTTTCCTCAAACCTTCCCGCTTAGTAGGCCAGCTCCATATGACGGAAGCGACTCAGGCGTCGAAGGCTTCCTTCTACAGAGCCAGCTCTACCTGCAGAACCTTCTGGACCCCCAGCCAGCTGAAGGGGTGCTGCTCGTGAGTGGGCTAAGCAGCTTTGGTCTGACAGGGGAGTTGAGCTGAACTCGGTGAAGGATTTCGAGGGCCTATTGAGAGCCAAATTTTCATGCAGCAAAGTGCCCACTGCAGCTTATACCCGGCATCCAGTGCCCACTGGGGAGGCTAAAATTCCCCCGGTGCCCACTGCTGATGTGGTCCGGGTGACAGTGCCCACTATCAATGCTCGTGAGTGCCCCATGTCCATGTTAGGAGCCAGTCAGGGTCGTTTATTTAGTCCTGCTCCTTGTAATGACCCCAAAGGCTCCAGGGATCCTTCTGTTTGTTCGCCGGCTCCAGTCCCGGGTACTCGGGTTCAGGTCAGTCCTCTGCCAGTTCCGTCTGTTTCCTTGACTCATAGTCAGTCCAAGCCTTTGTCTAGGAAAGTTTATGACTGTATCCTGCCAGTTCAGTTGTGTTCATGTTCGCCTGTGTCGAAGTCAAACCAGTCCATGTCATGTTCGCTAGTGATGGGAATTTCGGCTCCTTTTAGAGAGCCGGTTCTTTTGGCTCGGCTCACTAAAAAGAGCCGGCTCTTTCGGCTCCCAAGTGGCTCCTTAGATTTTTTTGTTGCTTAAATTAATTTATTACCAAATTACATGTAAAATCAATTACTAATGTAAAAAAACATGTTTATTATTTAAATTGCTTTATTTATATACTCAACATGGAACAGAGTGCTCCAACAATAAATTATAAAATACAAAAACAAAGACCCATCTCAATTAGACAAAAAGATCTGATTGTGTATATTATTCGTACGTTTGCATCTAGAGTGGGACGGCACGGTGGCTAAGTGTTTAGCACTGTCGCCTCACGGCAAGAAGGTCCTGGGTTCGATCCCCAGGTGAAGAGCCTGGGTCCTTTCTATGTGGAGTTTGCATGTCTTTCCTGTGTCTGCGTGGGTTTCCTCCGTGTGCTCCGGTTTCCTCCCACAGTCCAAAGACATGCAAGTGAGGTGAACGTTCCTGTCATGAATGTAACCAAAGTGTAAAACGTGACGTTAAAATCCTAATAAACAAAACAAAATAAACAAGCATCTAGAGTGAAACAACACAACATCAACGAAGCATCACTCACACTCAACAAAATATAAACGAAAATGTGCAAAACAAAAAGCAGCATCCAGGTGACAGTATTTGTAAGTATTTAGTGAAGATTGGCATTCAGAAAAACCAAGGAGCTCATCTTTGATGGCTTGATCCTGTTTCTTCTTTCTGTTATGATCTGCCCTGTTAAAAAAGATTCTTTCTGAGGGGACAGATACACAGTCTATGTGCCATCACATGTATAAGATGTGGGTAGACTGAACACTTGGTCTCCCAGTGAACACTTGGTTCAGTAGGTCTGAACTTCTCTGTAAAAGCTTCTCGTGTCCAAACTTTACTATGTTTCCTCTCACTCATTTTCCTCACCTTTCCAGCGTGTAATGTCTGGCTGTGTAAAGCGCTGAGTTCTCTCTCTCTCTCTCTCTCTCTCTCTCTCTCTCTCTCTCTCTCTTTCTCTCTCTCTCTTTCTCTCTGTCTCCTGTTCGTGTGCACACTGTCTCTCTCTCTCTGTGTGTGTGTGTGTGTGTGTGTGTAACCCCTCCCCTCCTGCTCAGTGTAATTACACAAACGCCACCACGTATCTTGACCAATCACGTGCGGTTTTGACAGAAAAAAACCCGGAAAAAAATGAATCGGCTCCCAGTCAGGAGCCGGATCCCGTCGTTCACTTTAAAGAGCCGGCTCTTAGAGCCGGATCGTTCGCGACCGACCCATCACTAGTGTTCGCTAGTTCACACTAGTCCAGTAACTATGTCTAGTACCCATACTCAGGCTGAACTGGCAGAGGACTGACCTATGTCGCCACGTTTGTCTGTTCATGGTAGTCCCATGAATTTACCTAATGCTGTTAATTTTGCTGGTTCGTCGATCTTGCCTGTTCCTAGTCCGTCTTTACAGTCTGTCCAGTCTTGTCCAAGTCTGTCTGTCCAAGTCTGTTCTGTGTCTGTCAGGTTCCTTGAGTTCTAGTTTGTCTAGTCCTGTTCCAAGTTCGGCTGTCTCTATCAGTTCTAAGTGTAAGTCAGCAGGTCAGGGTTTCAAAAATGGTCTGTTTGTACGTTCGGGCCCTCCTGCCACCCAGACAGAGTCGAACAGTTCCAAGTCCTCTCCAATTCTGTTTCCTGTCAAAGTTCCAAGCTTCATGTTCCAGACTGCAGAGTTCAAGCCACAGTCTACTACAGACAATTCTCCTTCAGCTCTGCTGCTGCCGCCTTCAGGTTCCAAGCAGCTGATTCAAGAAACCTCTTCAGGTTCCAAGCAGCTGATTCAAGAAACCTCTTCCGGTTCCAAGCAGCTGATTCACGACGTCCCTCCAGGGTTCAAGCAGCTGATTCACGACGTCCCTCCAGGGTTCAAGCAGCTGATTCACGACGTCCCTCCAGGGTTCAAGCAGCTGATTCACGACGTCCCTCCAGGGTTCAAGCAGCTGATTCACGACGTCCCTCCAGGGTTCAAGCAGCTGATTCACAATGTTTCTCCAGTGTTTTTGCAGTTGACTTCCGACGCCTCTCCAGGGTCCAAGCAGCTGACTTCCGACGCCTCTCCAGGGTCCAAGCAGCTGACTTCCGACACCGCTCCAGGGTCCAAGCAGCTGACTTCGGATGCCTCTCAAGGGTTTTCGCAGCTGAGCGATGTTTCTCCAGTGTTTTCGCAATTGACTTCGGACGCCTCTCCAGGGTCCTCGCAGCTGAGTGATGTTTCTCCAGTGTTTTCGCAGTTGACTTCGGATGCCTCTCCAGGGTCCTCACAGCTGTTTCAAGGAGTTTCTCAAGGATTTTCGCAGCTGACTTCGGACGCCTCTCCAGGGTCCTCGCAGCTGATTCAAGGAGTTTCTCAAGGGTTTTTGCAGCTGATTAATGACATTTCTCCAGTGTTTTCGCAGCTTATTTAGGATGCCTCTTCGCCAGGGTCCTCGCAGCTGACTCCGGACGCCTCTTCGCCAGGGTCCTCGCAGCTGACTCAAGGAGTTTCTCAAGGGTTTTTGCAGCTGACTTCGGATGCCTCTCCAGGGTCCTCGCAGCTGACTCCCAAAGCCTCTTCGCCAGGGTCTACGCAGCTGACTCCCGAAGCCTCTTCACCAGGCTCCACGCAGCTGACTCCCGAAGCCTCTTCGCCAGGCTCCACGCAGCTGACTCCCGAAGCCTCTTCGCCAGGCTCCACGCAGCTGACTCCCGAAGCCTCTTCGCCAGGCTCCACGCAGCTGACTGACTGGGATTTCAGTCCTCTTGTTGGCACCCCCTGACGGTGCTTCTGTTTCCTCATTAGCGCTCCCTAGTGGCGCTCCTGTTCCCGAGTTGGCGCTACCTGACGGCGCTTCTGTTCCTGAGTTGAAGCCCCCTGATGGCGCTTCTGTTCCTGAGTTGGTGCCCCCAGATGGCGCTTCTGTTCCTGAGTTGGCGTCCCCCGATGGCGCTTCTGTTCCTGAGTTGGCGCCCCCCGAGGGAGCTTCTGCTCATCCATCGGCAGCCCACGTTGCAGCGACTTTTGTCATGCCTGCCTCAAGACTTTCTTAAGGACTTCAAATTTCCCCCTCAGGGACCAGGACCTCCTTTGTTTTGTTTTGAGTTTTTTGGGCACGCCAGGAGTCGTGCCTTCGGGGGGGGAGTACCATCACGTTTACAGCCCCTCTGTGCTCTGGAGCTCCTGTGTGCCACGCCCTCCTCTCTGTGTGCACACTGTCTCCTGCCACACCCTCTCTCATGATTGGTTCATTCGAACTAATTGGCTCCAGCTGCCCTCCATTTAAGAGGTGCACTGGAGCACAGACAGTTGGAGACTATTTTTTGTAACTCTGCTCGTTTGCTCTTTGTAACTCTCTGTCCTGGTAACTCTGTTTGATTCCGGTAACTCTATTTTGCCTTGCTCCTTGCTCCTGTTTAGTCTGTTCATGCCTTGTTTAGTCTGTTTAGTTCTTGTTTAGCTCTGTTCTCTCCTTGTTTCATCTGTTTAGTGTTATTTGCCTGTTTAGCTTTGTTTGACCTGTTTAGTTTAGTCCCTGTTTAGTTTAGTCCCTGTTTAGCCCCTGTCTGTTAGCCTAGTCCTTGTTTGTTAGCCTGAGTGTATTAGCATTTAGTTTAGCATAGGTTCTTGTCTGTATCTGTGTCTTGTGTATTGTTCTGTTTTGTCTTTTATTATTATTAAATATCTTTGTTTCATACATCTCTGCATTTGTGTCCGCCCCCCTGTCGGTCTAGCCCACATAACCGTTACAAACATTAGCTAAGTTAACATTAATAATTGGAAAAACAGTCGCCGCAAAATTACAAAACATTGTAATTTTCAGAAAGATTAGATTTATTTTGAGGATACTGTATTGAATTGAATAGAACTGTTAAAGATGATCTTTCTGTGATTACAGGTGAACAATGCTGAATGGGGTTGTTAATGGAAAAGAACAAAGCAGGTTACAGGTTGAGAAGTGGTTTACCTCACTACGTTTGCTACCTGAGGTCTACCTAGGAACACGGTTCATTTCATGTTAAGTCAGGTATGTTAGTCGACAGTGTTGAGTGGAGTTTTATACCAAAACTACTGTTTCTGTAACCCTGCATTTCTGAAGCTTGTATTATTTCTAATGTAACTTTATCTACATTCATTGTTCATTGTTGTACTATGCATTCAATACTGAATTATTCAACAGTAAAATTATTTTTCTGTAATATGAATTAACATGAATTTTGTGTGTTCGTGTGTTCGTGTGTGTGTTTGTGTGTTTGTGTTTGTGTGTTTGTTAAGTTAATGCACATTGTGTTATTTTAAATGTGTTGTTTTAAATGCATTTTGAAAGTTGCATGGATTAAAGTAAGAATATTTTTAAGGAAATTATTTTTACACGATTTTGTTGAAAGTGCTTTAAACATTTGCAGTGATTTAAATAAACAATTTGATATGCTGCAATAATTGTCTGTGGATTAAATAGTAGTATTGTGTGAGATATAAAAGCATTCATATCAGTGGCGGCTGCTGGTCTTTCAAAGAGGGGAAGCTCATTGTCGGCTTACATTATAATATTTGTCAATTTATTTATATATAAATTCTGCCCTCTGTTCCTCTTCAAGAAAATGTCCTGAAATGGGTTGCAGCAGTTTGTCTTTCGACTTCACTCGCAAAATCCGCGATGGTACTGAAGCTCCCAGTGATAGCTGTCAATCAAAACGGGATTCAGCCTTTCGACTGATCCTCCAATAATCTTGCAAAAGCTCAGCGTCCAGACCCGCCCACAGCTCCATTCACCCCCAGAGGCGCTCAGCGTCCGGGGGCGGGACAAAATCACGGCAAAAAAAACCCCCATGCAGCCCCATAGAAGTGAAGAGACGCTCAGCTTCTACGGGTAAATGCATTGTCGCTCCAGGAATGTGTGAGAAGTTCGAGTCAGTCGATTTGTGATAAGTAGCTGATTCTGAACGAACTCGTCTTCAAGATGCACGTGTTCTAACGCATTTGTAGTCAATGAAATGTTAACACAACTGTACATATTTGCCCATTTAATTTTTGACATTTTAGGGGAAGCTGAGCTTCTCTTACAGTCTGAGAGAAATCGCCACTGATTCATATAATTATACATGTAACACACACACACACACACACACACACACACACACACTTTACTCTCACACTGATTGTTTTGCTCACCCAAATTTAAGTCATTAGATTCACGGTAACTAACAGGGCAGGAAAAAGAGCTCGTTTTGTGCATACATTAACTTCTGAGAACTGAAACCCACCTCCTCCATCTTTTAAACAAACTAGAGCTGGAGCTAGCTGCCCTATTGCACAAGAGATTCTGGCCAGGCGACAAAATGGCACTGACACACTTCTTTATCCACACAGGAAAAAGGCGGCGGGCCAAAACACATAAACAGTCCAGATAAAATACAGCGCGACCACAAAATAATGCACAAAACATTGTAATGGATCCCACATGGTGGATCGTTCATAGAAGGGATTGATTGTCAAATCCAGGGAGAAAATCACGCAACATCAGATAGAGAAAAAAAAATCTCTTTTTCTCCACACACACAAACACACACCCACACACACCAACACACACAGACACCAACACACTCACACACACACACACACACACACACTAATACTTGTGGCGCAGTCAGTGTAAAGCAGAACTCTGTCCAGGATGGACGTGCGACACACACTCGTCTTTCTATTAGGTAAAACATTCTCTAATACTTTTAAATACACGTGTGTGTGTGTGTGTGTGTGTGTGTGTGTGTGTGTGTGTGTGTGTGACATGTATAAAGTACACGGTGGCTGATGAAGTGGTTGATAAATGTAAATCTTTCCATGCTGAGTAAAGAACTGGTTCTGATTATTAGATTAGATTAGAAGAATAGAACTGCAGTAGAATTACAGAGAGAATTTTGGCCTGATGTGGAGTAGCTGTACAACTCTACACACTGTTCAAATATTTGAACATTTTCTATTAGATTATATATATAACGTGGATTGGACGTTACAGTTGGGGGCGGATACACACACACAGAGATGTATGACAATAGCCAAAAACAAGACAGGGGTACACAAGAACAGACAAACACATGACCTATGCTAAACACTAATCTAACCAAACATGAACGATGCTAAAGCTAAACTAAATGTTACACTAACTGCTAACACTTATCTAAACACATGAACAATGTTAAACATGAACCCTGTATGCTAGTACTAAACATGAACCAGACTAACAAAAGACTTCTTACCAAGAGCATGAATATGAGCATAATTCAAAACCATGAATAGCAAAATCAAGACATGACAACCAAACCATACCTCGAGTATTCCACCTGAAACGAGGAGCAGCTGTGGATCATTAGCTTCTTTGACAAATCATACCACCTCCAACATGTGCTACTGGAGATAGGGCGTGGCACATGAGCACAAGGAGCACAAAGAGGCTTGATTTGTGACGGGTATGTAAAATAAACCTCCTTCATTACAGAATTCCAAGTCTGGACTTTCACATCTGTAACCATTTCTACATATCGATATTTAGCTTTTGTTCGTTTATTGTTAGTGTTATATATTATATTGTTTATAATATTAGTGATATTAAGAGTTCACTTTTACAATCAGATATGTTTCCTTTGTGAGCCAACACAGAATGTTTTAGTCAGAACTAAGCTGTTAGCATCACCTACTGACCACAAGTGGCTAACCTGCATGGTGGGCGGCAACTTTTTCATCACATGATCTTAAGGAAAGTTCATCCCCCATTGGCACCATCTACTGCATGCCACACGTCTCTAAGTGAGTAGAAAAGAGGCGGGCGGTCCTTCAGAGTTTAGTTTTGAAGAGTTTTTCAGCAGGTTTTGAGTTTGGAAGAGTTTTAGAGCTCTCAACTCGCACGTCTCAACTGCTCATGGTGAAGAGGTTGGTTTTTATACCTTTTTATTCACCTCCTGGTTCTACCCACAATTCAATCCACTCTAGATAATCATGTGTTATTTTTCAGTAATAGTTTACCTACAGATTTATACTTCTATCATCACCACTTAGTTCCACCATTATAACTCTTATTGTGTGTGTTAGATTTTATTAGTACAATAAACATCATAACGATCAGAATTCATCACTGTGAGTTTGATTACCTGTGTGAGAGAAATACTCCACTAACGGACTTTACTCCAACAGGAAGTGACTGATCTGTTATGAATTCAGTTTTCCTGGTAATTTCTCCTTAAAATGCCGGTGGTGCCTCGTATTTAATTATTAGCTATTAATTATATAATTAAATCATTAATTACTGGTGGAGATGAGATCCAGTGGTAGATGGTGGAGATGAGAAGATCTGTGGTAGATGGTGGAGATGAGAAGATCTGTGGTAGATTGTGGAGATGAGATGATCTGTGGTAGATGGTGGAGATGAGATGATCTGCGGTAGATGGTGGAGATGAGAAGATCTGTGGTAGATGGTGGAGATGAGATGATCTGTGGTAGATGGTGGAGATGAGAAGATCTGTGGTAGATGGTGGAGATGAGAAGATCTGTGGTAGATGGTGGAGATGAGATGATCTGTGGTAGATGGTGGAGATGAGAAGATCTGAGGTAGATGGTGGAGATGTAGAAGAACCTTCTAACACATTTGATGAGATGCTGAATTGTTGTTCTGTTGTGTTTCTGCAGCACTCTGGAACTTCACATCTGCAGCACAGGAACTAGAAGGTAACACACACACACACACACACACACACTATACACACACCATATGGTTTAATTGGTATCTGTGGGATTAGTGTTGGTGTTTATGGATATATCTAGTTTGGGTGTTTGTGAGGGAGCTTGGGGTGTTTGCGAATGCAACATTTGGCCAAAAGTATTTGGACGTCCCTTCTAATCCTTTAATTCATGCGTTTCAGCCAGAACAGTTACTAACAGGTGTAATAAATCAATCACATAAAATAAATGATGTGCTTCTGACTTTGCAGCAACAGTTAAGGGAAGGTCCTGTCCTGATCCAGCACAAACCAAGAAACTCTAGTGTCCTGCACAGAGCCCTGACCTCAGCCCCACTCAACAGCTCTGGGATGAATCGGAAAACCAACTGATCAATCAGTGCCCAGACGTACAATGAACTGGCACAAGTTCCCACACACAGACACAGTTTCATGAGAAGCTTCTTAGAAAGGCGACTGTTGTTCTAGCTATAGAGATCACACAGAGGGTCACTCTGTTTTAATAGTGATTGTTTTTAAAACAGGACGTCCGACAAGCTCTCGATCAGGCGTCCACATACTTTTGGCCATATAGTGTATATGGGTAGGCCGGTGGTTGGGGTAGAGGGTGAGTTTTCTTTCTCTGGTTGTGTTCTCAGTGGTCCTGTTCCCCAAGTTTCCTCACCTCTACGTGTCTGATGAAGTAACTCTGCGGTGTAAACGTGGTTCTGAGGTTCTCACCACCAACGTCAACTGGTTCTTCAATGGTCAACCTCAACAACCCACCAACGGTGTTCTGTACATTGCCATGGTAACACTGAGTCACTCTGGGAGGTACGTCTGTGAGGAGGGCGGCGTCCAGAGTCTGGAACGGGAGATCGATGTGCTCGGTATAACATCACAACACTCTCAGTATGACATCACAACACGCTCAGTATGACATCACAACACGCTCAGTATGACATCACAACACGCTCAGTATGACTAGGGCTGTCGCGGTGAAAGAATTTCCCCTTGCGGTATTTAGCATGGTTCAACTCCGCGGTATGCGGTAATATCGCAATTTTTTTTTTTTGAAAATTACTTAATTTATCTGGATTTTAGAGCTATATAAACTACCTTTATTGTTAGGCTATGATTCGGTATATTATTGCTTTTTAATGACAAAGATGAGACAGCTTTAAGACAAATCAAATGCATGTTTATTCTTAACTACAGAACAGAGCTAAGATGCGCAATAAGAATGCACTTTCTCTATTAAAAAAAGGTTTAAATTAAGCTTCTAGCCTAGGCTAGATATACACTGTGAAACGAAAAAAAGTTTCGCAAACTGTTTAGGCTAAATATTTTAAATGCACATCTAATCAAAATATGGTTAAAAAAATTAATAAATAAAACAAAAACTTTCATTTAGAATAAAGAATAAAGTCTGTAAGACCTTAAACCTGCGTTATCATGCGCGCTAGAAAAACCAACATGTTCACCTGATGTGGTTTAGAGAGAATCTGAGTGGGGTAGCGATGTTACCACTATTAACCATCTATTTAGTAGGTAGAACTAAATTATTAGTTATTATTCGTTTCAATACATTTTTATTCAATGAAAAAATACATTTAAATCAAGCCAGCAAGAGAATATTTGCAGGCTGCAATGCCATATTAACCATCATTAAGTGTTTTAGTATGCCAGGGCTGTTTAAATATAGTCTAAATTACAAGTATTTTATTGAGTGTGAACTCAATTTGATCATTAATAAACTTGCCTATAATTAATGTTGCCATTGTTTCCCTCTTAAAACACAAGCCTGACACTCAGCAGCAACGGATGCGAACAGATTGCGGGAAAATGATGCTCTTAGCTAATTTTCATTATGAATTTATTTAACATTTATTACGCCCGAATGTAATCGTATAAAACAAGATGGACCCTGCAACAACAAAACAAAAAAAGAAAGAAAAAACATGAACATCGCGATGTGGCGGTTGCTTGGCATGCCCTGCGGTTGGCTGGTCTATACTGCAGTATTTCAAAATTGACGTTAACGCAACAGCCCTAAGTATGACATCACAACACGCTCAGTATGTGTTTTAGTATGGATGATTGACACTTTCACTTTCAGGAGTCAGACAGCAGGCATGCTTGGTTGGAGAAAACAGGAGGAATGCTTCTGCAAGTGAGTCAGGGTCACAACCAAGGCCAAAACACACCATATCAAGGTTGATCCATTCCAGATCTGGATGAGGCTGCATTCTTTGTGTACTACGTAAGAGGAATGCTTAGTCGGGGCCGTAACCGATACCAAAACACATTACTAGCTGCGTTGTTTACGTACCATCCAGCATCCAGGGCCATAGGGGCCTCATGCCTTTATACTGTAAGACTTACATCATCAAAAATACCTACTCCAGGTTTTGAACAAATTGTTACAGTATGACATCACAACAAGAGCAGTACAGAGAGGAAGCAGCATCGTAATCATTAACTTACTGAACCCTTTCAGAATAATCTCATTTTATTCTACACTGTACATGACCAAAAGTATGTGGACACCGCTCCTAATGATTGAATTGGACGTTGCTGTTTCCTGCAACCGTGAACTGTGCATTTATCTGCACAAATGCAGATTAAAAACCATCACTAAGGTTCTTATGTAATACACCTCATTGCCAAAAGTATGTAGACACCCTCATTAATGCTTTTGGTTTAATAAAATGGTTCTAGAAGAGTGTAGAATGGAATATCAGCATGTGGGCACCAACATCTAATGCATTTGGTGCTGATTGTGATGAGCAGGTTACTGTTCCTAAACCCCTGAGTTCTGTGGTGTATAATTCAGGTATACGTGGGTATAATAAATAAATAAATAAATATACATTTTACCCCTTCCTCTGTATTTTAGACATGGAGGCCCCTCACAAGCTTACTTTACTAAGCAGAAGATCACTGGTTTATCCAGGCAGCGGCAGCTTGATGGAGCTCTATGTGGAGACCGGGATTCATGGATGGGAATGTCGTTATACAAAACAAGGAGTTGAATATTATGTTTATTTACCACATGAGGATGATTGGAGAGACAACAAACACAGAGCAACAATCCATGCTGAAGTAAAAGGAGGAGACAAGAGCTCCATCTTCTGGTGTGAAAACAAGAACATGCGAAGCAACGCCATCACTCTCAGAGTCACAAGTAACATTTATTATTATTACTATTATTGTTGTTATTATTGTTATTATTATTAATATTTATTACTAATATTAGAATTTTTTTTTTTTATTAGTAGTAGGAGGAGTAGTACCATTATATCTTAATTATTATAATTATTACTTTGTTATTAATTTTTAATTAAATGTCCTATTATTATTATCAGAATTATATCATTTAATTATAATTTTCCTCATTATTTGTATTATATTTTAATTAAAAGTTCAATTATTATTAATATTATTGATAATATTATTATTTTTGTCATTATTGTTATTTTTAATATTAATATTATTATTAGTAGTAGTAGTAGTATTACTTGGGTATAAAAGGAAGATCCACCAAAGGATCAGTCTGTATCAGCAGTGATGGGGTGTGGCACACCACTGTGTTCCAAACTTTAATAGAGAATGGTCAAAGAGTTAAAAAGAACAAGATTGAAAATAATTGACGTATTTTACCTTCTACTGTACATGATATTGTGAAAGGATTCAGGGAATCTGGTGAGATCTCAGTCAGTGTAGGACAGAACCAGAAATATTAAGTGTGAGTTATCTTTAGTCCTCAGACACTCTGCAAGAGAAACCGTCCTGCTGCTGCACATGAGCTCAGGAGTCTTTCAGAAAACCGCCTGCTGTAGGCAGGAGCGCTGTTACCCCTGGGATTTGTAGGATGCAGCAGGCAAGACTGGAGTCGTGCCGGACACGTCAGAGTTTAGCTTTAATATGAACATATTTTGTTTTTGTCTCTTCCAGACAAGCTAGTGATGCTGCAGGCTCTGGACCCGATGGTGGAGGGTAAGAATGTGTCTCTCGTCTGTGAAGTTCGGGGTGTGGACAGTCCAGATAAATGTGTCTTCTTTAGGAATAATGAAGAGATCAATAAGGGGAAAAAGAAGGAATACGTCATCAAGAACATCTCAAACAAGAACATCGGCTCATACAAGTGTGAAGCCACCTACAGTTACAAACACCTCGACCCAAATGCTCCACAACTACAGTGTATCACAAAAGTGAGTACACCCCTCACATTTCTGCAGATATTTAAGTATATCTTTTCATGGGACAACACTGACAAAATGACACTTTGACACAATGAAAAGTAGTCTGTGTGCAGCTTATATAACAGTGTAAATTTATTCTCCCCTTAAAATAACTCAATATACAGCCATTAATGTCTAAACCACCGGCAACAAAAGTGAGTACACCCCTTACTGAAAGTTCCTGAAGTGTCAATATTTTGTGTGGCCACCATTATTTCCCAGAACTGCCTTAACTCTCCTGGGCATGGAGTTTACCAGAGCTTCACAGGTTGCCACTGGAATGCTTTTCCACTTCTCCATGACGACATCACGGAGCTGGTGGATATTCGAGACTTTGCGCTCCTCCACCTTCCGCTTGAGGATGCCCCAAAGATGTTCTATTGGGTTTAGGTCTGGAGACATGCTTGGCCAGTCCATCACCTTTACCCTCAGCCTCTTCAATAAAGCAGTGGTCGTCTTAGAGGTGTGTTTGGGGTCATTATCATGCTGGAACACTGCCCTGCGACCCAGTTTCCGGAGGGAGGGGATCATGCTCTGCTTCAGTATTTCACAGTACATATTGGAGTTCATGTGTCCCTCAATGAAATGTAACTCCCCAACACCTGCTGCACTCATGCAGCCCCAGACCATTGCATTCCCACCACCATGCTTGACTGTAGGCATGACACACTTATCTTTGTACTCCTCACCTGATTGCCGCCACACATGCTTGAGACCATCTGAACCAAACAAATTAATCTTGGTCTCATCAGACCATAGGACATGGTTCCAGTAATCCATGTCCTTTGTTGACATGTCTTCAGCAAACTGTTTGCGGGCTTTCTTGTGTAGAGACTTCAGAAGAGGCTTCCTTCTGGGGTGACAGCCATGCAGACCAATTTGATGTAGTGTGTGGCGTATGGTCTGAGCACTGACAGGCTGACCCCCCACCTTTTCAATCTCTGCAGCAATGCTGACAGCACTCCTGCGCCTATCTTTCAAAGACAGCAGTTGGATGTGACGCTGAGCACGTGCACTCAGCTTCTTTGGACGACCAACGCGAGGTCTGTTCTGAGTGGACCCTGCTCTTTTAAAACGCTGGATGATCTTGGCCACTGTGCTGCAGCTCAGTTTCAGGGTGTTGGCAATCTTCTTGTAGCCTTGGCCATCTTCATGTAGCGCAACAATTCGTCTTTTAAGATCCTCAGAGAGTTCTTTGCCATGAGGTGCCATGTTGGAACTTTCAGTGACCAGTATGAGAGAGTGTGAGAGCTGTACTACTAAATTGAACACACCTGCTCCCTATGCACACCTGAGACCTAGTAACACTAACGAGTCACATGACATTTTGGAGGGAAAATGACAAGCAGTGCTCAATTTGGACATTTAGGGGTGTAGTCTCTTAGGGGTGTACTCACTTTTGTTGCCGGTGGTTTAGACATTAATGGCTGTATATTGAGTTATTTTGAGGGAAGAATAAATTTACACTGTTATATAAGCTGCACACAGACTACTTTTCATTGTGTCAAAGTGTCATTTTGTCAGTGTTGTCCCATGAAAAGATATACTTAAATATCTGCAGAAATGTGAGGGGTGTACTCACTTTTGTGATACACTGTATATGACTTATCTGATGAGCAGGTGCTCAGGATCATGGGTAAAGTCAATGTCACAATCACATCACAACACACATCAACATTCTAATTACAACCCAGAATAATATTCGGACCTGTGCATGTGTTTGTATCAGCGGTTCCTTCAGCGGCTCAACTGGTCAATTATACCAACAGTCTGGAGTGCAAACACCCACACAGTACAGGTTCCTTTCGATGGTATCATGCTGAGAGTGAGAATGCAGAATGGAAGAGCGTGCCGAGTAAGTCAGGGTCCTACATCTACCCCTCAGTGAAAGGGTTCTACAGCTGCAGGGCTGAATTTAAGGACCAGGGTGTGTCTTACCCCAGCAACACTGTACACTTTGTTCCAGGTACAACCAGCTCAGTCTGTCTCCTGCTTCCCTCAGTTCTCAGTGTCTCGGTCTTAGCTGTTCCTATCTGTCATCTCGGTAATCTTTCACTCTCTTCTGGTTCTGTTCCTTCTGATCTTAAAACTGCGCCTGTCACTCCTATTCTTAAGAAACCGGGTCTGGACAGATCCACATTAGGTAACTATAGACCTATCTCTAATCTTGCTTTCCCATCCAAGGTTCTCGAAGGTTCTTCTAAGCTACGTGACTTTTTGAGCATGAACAATCTAGTCGAAACTTTTTAATCTGGTTTACGCTGCCAACATAACTGAGACGGCTCTTCTCTATATACTGAATGATCTATTACTCTCCTCTGACTCTGGCTTTGTCTCAATTCTTCTTCAACTAGATCTCTCTGCTGCTTCTGATACAGTTAACCACAACATCCTACTAACTCGTCTACCTGATATTGGGATTTCTGACACTGTTCTTTCCTGGTTTAAGCCCCATCTATCATATAGGCATTTCTTCATTCATCTGGGTAATCATGTTTTCGACACTGCTTTGGTGATACGGGGTGCCACAAGGCTCTGTATTGTATCTACATCCTCCCACTTGGTTCTATCATACACAGACACGTCTTAACTATCAGTGCTACACAGATGATACCCAACTCTACCTTGCCTTCAAACCATCTATCTCTTTTCCATCTTCCTCACTCACCTCATTTATTCAGGAACTACATTCTTGGCTGCATTCTAACTTCCTGCTGCTTAATCCCCACAGTGGTAGCCTAGTGGGTAGAGCTTTGGGCTATGAACCAGAAGATTGGCGGTTCAAATCCAGGCTCTGCTATGCAGCCACTGTTGGGTCCTTGAGTGAGGCCCTTAACCCAGTCTTCTCCAGGGGCGCCATACAATGGCTGACCCTGCGCTCTGACCCCAGCTTCCAACAAGTCGGGATATGCAAAGAAAGAATTTCATCAAGAAACATCACTGGCTACCGAATTCCACTTCACGGTCTTGTTCCCGCCTATCTAACTAAACTACTCACACGTCACACACAGTCACGCAGATTGAGGTCCTCGGACTCTAATCTGCTTTCCGTTCCCAGATTTAGGTTGTCCACTATGGGTGGCAGATCTTTTGGCATTGCCGCCCCAGCGCTCTGGAACTCTTTGTCCTCTATTCTTCGCTCGATCTCTTCTCTTTCTGAATTTAAGGCTTCCCTGAAGACCTGTCTCCTTACACAACACTTTCATTTTTCTTCCTGAACTTCTATGTCTCATCTATCTTCACACACTTTTGTTTTGTTTGTTTTATTATTGTAAAGCGACCTTGAGCCTGGTGAACGGCGCTAAATAAGTTGAACTTATTATTATTATTCTTAAACCTGCCTTCCTTCCTGCAGTCGATTACATCTCAGTCCTTGTTCTTGCTTCATCGTTTGCTCCTGGTGCACCTCTAGCTTCCTTCCTTTACTCAGCCCCAGTTCCTGCTTCCTTCTCTTACTAAACCTAAACAACTGCTTTGTCTCCTGGTTTAGACCTCGTCCAGTCGAATGTCTTCATCTGGTTCGATTCCAATCCTTGGTCCTTTTCAGTAGCTCCTCTGTAGTACCCCGTTTCAACTGTTACCTCTTTTACCATGATTCCATCACATTACCGACCATTCAGACCTCGTTCTTCCAGGAGCAGAAAGCTTCCTTCTACTTCTTCTACTATTTCAGTAGCAGTTTTCTGTTTCCTCCTGATGTGGTCAGATGTAACTCCTTCTCTCTATACGATAGACACTATACTTATGAACTTCTTCACTCTAATACACTGTCGACTCACATTATTATGAGTACCAGCTAATATCCAGAGTGACCGCTCTTTGTGCAGCATGGACAGCAGCAAGACAGTAAGGTCCTCACAGGTATCTGCATCCCACAGCTGCTGGAAGGTGTCTGGGGGAGTATCCATAGAGCCAACACCAACATCGAGGTGCTCCCACAGTATTTGAAAGTTTTGGTCAAGCTCTTCCAATCAATATGGGACATTTCTAGTCATGTGACGTGTCATATCGTCCTGCTGGAAGATCCCATCCGCACCATGTATAGGTGTACATGGACTGCAAGGATGGATTTCTTCCATGTCTGTGGAGTCCTTCCACACCTTATATACCCATTAAGCCAGCTCACCAAATGTGACCTCCTTCATGGGTAGGAAGTGTTCATAATAATGTGACTCCACAGTGTATAACATCCCACCCTTTTCTGAAAACGATCCTAAAGATTCTGGAGTAACATCTTCTCATTTTCTCTCATTTTTCTCCAGGAGAACCGCCAGGAACCAACACAGTACTCATGGTGACTCTGTTGCTGCTGATAATTGGGGTCATTCTTGGAGTAATAGCCTTCTTGTGCCTCAAATGGAGGAAGAGAGGAAGCAATGGAAAAAAGATTATAGAAGGTGAAGACAGCGGATATGAGGCGATTCAAATGAAAGGTGACAAGAAAGGCTTGAACGAGGCCATCAACAATCCAGACGTTCAGGTGTACCAGACGTTGAAGGATCAGGATCAGGGTAAAGGTGAGGGAGAATATGAGGCTCTCAAGACCCAAGCTGAGACGTATCAGACTCTGAAGGGTGAGGGCAAAGGGGAAGGAGAAGGGCAGTATGAGGCGCTATAAATATAATATTTCGATTTTTAACACGTTTATAAAGATTTATGATCGCTTACCAAAAACATTCAGTAAAAATAATTTAAACATAAACACCAGATTTAAAAACTCATTAATCTGCTTATTTTATCATTCATTTATAGCTTCAGTATTAGTCCTAATGCATAAGTAACCATATTTATTATTCATTCACTCATTCATTAGTTTATTAATCAGCTTATTTTATCATTCCTGTTTACACTAATTGCACATATCAACACTTTTTAACAAATACTTATAAAATATAAAATGATATGTAATGATTTAGTTTTTACTGGACAGATTTTATATTTTAGTTAAAACTGAGTGATTTTAAAAGATCTAATATATTTATATTGAATGTTTTTATAGAAAGCTGACGGCACTTTAACCTTGATGAATTATTTAAAATCTGAGAGTAAAACGATGAGTTCAGGTTCAGTTCAGAGCGCTGTGAGGATTATTGTGTTTGCACTGATGAAGCGTTATGAATGTGTTATTAATCTCTGTATGTTTCATTATGAACACATGAATTCTGGATCATAAATCTGTTATAAATTATCTCAGTGTCACTGTCCATCATCACATTCACGTTAAATAAACATCTAACGGCGGGTCGTGCCTCACCAGTGAGGCGGCGGGTGTGGTCCTGTACCTACGAGACTGGGAGGACTGAACCAAAAACTCAGCCCAGAGCGGAGAGGTGAAAGATGAGCGGCGTAGTGGAGTACAACTTCTCCACAGCAGGTGGATTCATTACACAAACTAATGCAATACAAAATACAGCTGAAGATTTACGGTGTTGTTTTAGTGGTGGTAACTGGATGCTGTGTTAGGTGGTTGCTAGGATGTTTCTAGGTGGTTGCTAGTCTGTGTAAATTATTTCAGGCAGTTACTGGGGTGTTGCTATGTGCTTGCTATGATATTGTAGGTGATTGCTAGGCTGATTATCAGTGTAAGATATGAGATCCCATTGAAGTGGTTGCCTGGGTGTTGCTAGGTGGTTGCTTTAGTGTCTCAGGTGGTTGCTAGGATGTTTACATTTACCTGAAGCTTTTTTAATCTAATGATGCACAGTGACACAATAACATGAATAAACTCAGTGATGATTCAGTGTAGCCTGAAATATGGTTTATATAAATATAATATTTAGATTTTTAACACGTTTATAAAGATTTATGATCCGTTACCAAAAACATTCATTAAAAATCATTTAAACATAAACACCAGATTTAAAAACTCTTCCCGTGTAAATTTATTTTTTACTGACATTTTATTTTGTATCATTTTCTCTTCTATTAAAATTTACGCTGTTCTGCTGTTTGTTCTGTATGGCAAATAAATAAAATCTTTATTTTTAACCAACATTTAATCTTGTTTTGTTTTTATTATAATAATGTTACATATTTTAAATAACTTTTTTTTAGCTATAATATAAAAAAATATTCCTGTTTAGAGCCACGATTGTAAGCTTTCATTATTCTAGTTACTTCAGCTTAAGGTTAAATTAATTTTACCTCCTTCTTCTATTTCCTTTCAACTAGAGCTAAAGCTAGCTGCCCTATTGCACAAGAGATTCTGGCCAGGCGACAAAATGGCACTGACACATTTCTATGTTATGTGTTTGGTAATCCACACAGAAAAAAGGCAGCTGTCAAAAAATGTGTCCCAAAAACAGTCCAGATAAAATACAGCGCGACCACAAAATAATGCACAAAACATTGTAATGGATCCCACATGGTGGATCGTTCATAGAAGGGATTGATTGTCAAATCCAGGGAGAAAATCACGCAACATCAGATAGAGAAAAAAAATCTATTTTCCTCTACACACACACACACACACACACACACATACACACACACACACACCAACACACACTCACACACATTGTACACACACACATATACACACACATACACACACACATACACACACCAATATACACACCCACACACACCCACACACCAACACACACACATACACACACACATATACACACACTCACCCACACACACACACACACACACACAACATACACACACACACCCACACATATACACACACATATACAGTGTATCACAAAAGTGAGTACACCCCTCACATTTCTGCAAATATTTTATTATATCTTTTCATGGGACAACACTATAGACATGAAACTTGGATATAACTTAGAGTAGTCAGTGTACAGCTTGTATAGCAGTGTAGATTTACTGTCTTCTGAAAATAACTCAACACACAGCCATTAATGTCTAAATAGCTGCAACATAAGTGAGTACACCCCACAGTGAACATGTCCAAATTGTGCCCAAAGTGTCAATATTTTGTGTGACCACCATTATTATCCAGCACTGCCTTAACCCTCCTGGGCATGGAATTGCACTGGTTGCTACTGGAATCCTCTTCCACTCCTCCATGATGACATCATGGAGCTGGTGGATGTTAGACACCTTGAACTCCTCCACCTTCCACTTCAGGATGTGCCACAGGTGCTCAATTGGGTTTAGTCCATCACCTTTACCTTCAGCTTCCTCAGCAAGGCAGTTGTCATCTTGGAGGTTTTGTTTGGGGTCGTTATCCTGTTGGAAAACTGCCATGAGGCCCAGTTTTCGAAGGGAGGGGATCATGCTCTGTTTCAGAATGTCACAGTACATGTTGGAATTCATGTTTCCCTCAATGAACTGCAGCTCCCCAGTGCCAGCAACACTCATGCAGCCCAAGACCATGATGCTACCACCACCATGCTTGACTGTAGGCAAGATACACTGTATATATATACACACACACTAATACTTGTGCAGCAGTCAGTGTAAAGCAGAACTCTGTCCAGGATGGACGTGCAACACACACTCGTCCTTTTATTAGGTAAAACGTTCTCTAATACTTTTAAATACACGTGTGTGTGTGTGTGTGTGTGTGTGTGTGTGTGTGTGTGTGTGTGTGTGTGTGTGTGTGACATGTATAAAGTACACGGTGGCTGATGAAGTGGTTGATAAATGTAAATCTTTCCATGCTGAGTAAAGAACTGGTTCTGATTATTAGATTAGATTAGAAGAATAGAACTGCAGTAGAATTACAGAGAGAATTTTGACCTGATGTTTCTACACACAGAGGATCAATAGAAGTTTTACCAGCGATTGTTCTTAAATCTTCTCTCTTCATCTGTCTATTTCATCCTGAGGCCTGTTTTTATTTTCAGGATTATTACAACCCTAAAAGGAGATCTCAAGCTTCTACTCCTTGTAGTTATTTATTATTGGTTTTTGTTATGTGAATCCGTAGGTGACTGTGAAGGCCAAAGTTTGATGCACATGGTCTATTACAGTGTGGACAGCAAGGACCGACCTTTGGAATAGTCGCGGCCTCATGTCGCTTTACGTGACGTTTTTGATTGGCATCAAACCATTCATTTGGAAAGTTACGTAGACCTGCTTGGCATAGACATCTCCACTCATCTCAAGATAGATGGTTTGATGTTGAATTTGAGCAGAATTGCTTTAATCTGGTCCATATACCGTTTCTTAGGACAGCCGACTGAATGCTTTCCAGTTCACCATAAAATAGCCAGCGGAGAAATTAAATGTCCTACCCAGCTACCCACTGACACTAATCTAAACACACATGAACAATGCTAAATCTAAACATAAACCCTATACTAGTACTAAACATGAACCAGACTAACACGAGACATGAACTTCTTGGCAAGAGCATGAACATCATCCAAAACCATAAATGGAGATGAGAAGATCTGTGGTAGATGGTGGATGTTTAGAAGAACCTTCTAACACATTTGATGTGATGCTAAATTGTTTTTTATAAGTCGTTCTGTTGTGTTGCTGCAGCACTCTGGACCTTCACATCTGCATTACAACAACCAGAAGGTAACACACACACACACACACACTATACACACACCATATGGTTTACCTGGTATCTGTGGGATTAGTGTTGGTGTTTAGGGATATATTGTGGAGTTTGGGTGTTTGTGAATGAGCTTTGGGGCGTTTGTGTATACAACATTTGACCAAAAGTATTTGGACGTCCCTTCTAATCCTTTAATTCATGCGTTTCAGCCACAACAGTCACTAACAGTGTAATAAATCAGTTATATAAAGGTGCAGCAACTATTTAGGGAAGGTCCTTTTCTAACCCAGCACAAACCAAGAAACTTCTGTGTCCTGCACAGAGCCCTGACCTCAGCCCCACTCAACAGCTCTGGGATAAATCGGAACACCGACTGATCAGCCCTTACTGCCCTAACTCAGAAGACCCCAGGACCTTCCCACTGGACCACAGAGGCCCAGAAGGCCTTCGATGACATAAAACTTTGGCTTACCTCACCACTGGTTCTTCTACTGCCTGATACTGGGAACCATTTGTTGTTGAGGTAGATGCCTCAGATATTGGCGTAGGTGCTGTGCTTTCTCAGTGCCAAGGGCCCAACAAGAAGCTCCACCCCTCTGTCTACTATTCCCACCGCCTAACTCCAGCTGAGCACAACTACAGCATTGGGGACAGGAAGTTCCTGGCTGTTAAGTTGGCCCTAGAGGACAGGAGGCATTGGTTGGAGGGGGCCAAGCACCCATTTGTGGTCTGGACTGACCACAAAAACCTGGCCTATATACAACAGGCCAAACAGCTCAACTCTCAGCAGGCCCTATGGGTACTGTTTTTTGGATGGTCATATTGTAAGGGGGCCGCCATTACAGTCGGCCACCAGCAGGAGGCCTGGGCAGCGCAGGGAAAGATCTGCGGGATCAGAGCGTCAAAACTCCAATCCCCAGAATCAGCAGCGGCAATCAGCCCCAAATAGAATCAGGTGCGCTGCGCTCTATTTAAACCCAGCTTCAAACAGAGGCCAGCGTCGCACCGTTGATTCAGTGCGAACAGTTATGGTGAGTATAGGAAAGAGGAAACTAAAAGAATAGAAACAGGAAAGAGAGAAAACGTAAAAATTAGAAAAGAAACTCACAGTTTGAGAAGAATAACAAGAAAAAGAAAACCAAAGGGAAAAAAGACCATTTCACCCCGGGAGCGGAGGGGAATAATTAGACTGTGTTTTGTTAGCGTTTTGATACATTCCCTTTGTTTGAGCACGCTACATTGGCGTCCCTTTTGTTTGTCCTTGCCGCCATTACTTTTCACCACTTTATTTAGCGGTTTTCCGCATCTAACCATAAGCGTCCAGTGGCGCATCGTTAAAGCAGAGCGCTATCACGCCGGAGATCGGGGTTCGAATCCAGAGTGCTCGAACAGGAAGTGTATTATTAATACCCTTTTATCTGGTGTTAATAATAAATAAATATATATATATATATATATATATATATATATATGTATATATATATATATATACAGATATATATAATTTTACACCCATTTGTTAATTAACAAACGTGTGTGTGCTTACAGTAAATAAGTGCATGCTCACACACACAGGACTCTGCGCCTGGATCCACCACTCCCACTCACTCACCGTAACACATATAGGTCGGGTTTAAAGAACACAAAGCCCTGTCCAGGCAAGGGAAACCCCAGGGTCCTGACCCATTGCCAGAAACTATCATTCCCACCCCTCAGATCCTAGATCCTAGCTCCCCTGTGCTGGGGAATCGAGGATTAATTCAGGAGGCGCTTCGGCAGGAGCCTGACCCTGGGGGTGGTCCTCCTGGATGACAGTATGTCCCATCAGCAGTCCGCCAGCAGGTTATTTGCTGGGGGCATGTCTCTCTTTTATCTGGGCATCCAGAAATCACCAGGACCCTGGAGTTCCATCGCTGGCACTTCGGGTGGACAGGAATGGAGAGGGATGTCCATGCTTTCATCATCTTTTGTGAGGTGTGCACAAGAAACAAAGCACCCTGGTCTCGACCACAGGGGCTACTCCACCCTTTACCTATTCCTGCCTGTCCTTGGTCTCACATATCCATGGACTTTGTGACAGGCTTCTCCTCGTCCAAAGGCAACACGGTCATCTTGGTCATCGTGGACAGCTTCTCCAAGGCCTGTAAGTTTGTGGCACTGCCCAAACTCCCTTCTGCCAAGGAGACAGCAGACCTTCCTCTCCAACATGTGGTCAGGGTGCACGGGATGCCAAATGACGTGGTGTCTGACTGAATCCCCAGTTCATCAGCAGATTCTGGAAGGCCTTCTGTCAGCTCATGAAGACCACAGTGAGTTTGTCCTCTGGCTTCCACACAGAGTCCAATGGTCAGATTGAATGAATCAACCAAGACCTGGGCCTGACTCGGTGAACCCTGCTTCCTGGGCAAAGCAGTTGCCATGGGCAGAGTATGCTGATAACACCTTCTGGCATTCTGTGCTGGGCATACCTGTCAAGTTTTGGATTTAAAAATAAGGGAAATTTTCCGCTGCGCGCTTCGAGTCATCCCACCAGCACAACCGAGGTTCAGCAGCAGCCTGGGTGGCAGTTCTCGCGAGGTTAGTGACTATTCTGCCCCTGCTCGTGTGTGTGGCTACAAGCTCGACAGATAGATAACAGTTTCCCAAGAAAAGCCGGAAACCGAAATAATCTCCAAAACTTTACTTAAGACTCACTGTAAAACTGTAAAGCAGACATACAAAATGTGTCTTAGTTACATTTGTTTCCTGAGTGCATTTACGTGACACTGTACATTAAAATAAATAGAACCAAATTATTAGCTTAAAGCTAACTTCTATGGAAAAAAACATATAGATGCTAGCGGTTAGCATTTACAAATTACTCAAGAGATTTAGAACTTATTTTCATACATTAACCAAGGTTTACATCAGAGATAGTCTAAAAATAAAGTTATACAGTAACTAAACATAAAAATACTCACAGGCAAATGTTTTCCTGGCCATATAATGCCGAGTAAGAAAACCGCAACTGATTAGTTACCTCATACAGTCCAAACTACCCACTGGAACAGCAAAAACACAAATGAACGCCAGGGGTCTCCCTTTGCCCAATGTAAATAACAGAACATCACAGTGACATTTCAGTTTGGAGAGGCACAGGAATGTTTTTAAAAATTATAGTATAATACGGGAAATTTATGGGAAAATACTAATACGGGAGGACGGTGGGAAAGAGGGGTAAAATACGGTAGTTTCCCAGCCAAAACGGGAGACTTGACAGGTATGGTGCTGGGCATGTCACCCTTCAAATGCCAGTTTGGGTATCCCCCACCCCTGTTTGCCGAGCAGGAAAGGGAAGCAGGGGTCCCGGCAGCTGAACACTATGTTTGAGCCTCCCTTCTGGCAGTGACTGAAGCCAGAAAACAAACTGCCGATCACAAGTGATGCAGTGCGCCATCCTTCCGCCATGGCCAGCGAGTCTGGCTTTCCACCCATGACCTTGACCCATGAGTCCCGTAAACTGGCACCTCAAACCTTTCCTGTCTCGACCCACCTGCTGGACACTTGTCGAGTACAAGGCAGTACCCAGTACCCTCGTCGACTGGGAAGGGTATGGGCCTGAGGAACGGTCGTGGGTTCCCGCACGCTATATCTTGAACCCGGAGCTCATCCGCAAGTTCCGTCACAACCGTGCTGCGGGCTTGGGGACTTCTGGGGGAGTGTAAGGGGTATAATTATATAATAATCATTATATCAGATGAATACATAAATATACACTTCATACCAATAAATAAATACACAGACACACCAAGTACTCTGCACTTGGGTCCACCACCTCCACCCACTCACCGTAACATGTTTAGAGTATTTATATAAACAGAACGACTGTTTTCTTTCTCTGGTTGTGTTCTCAGTGGTCCTGTTCCCCAAGTTTCCTCACCTCTACGTGTCTGATGAAGTAACTCTGCGGTGTAAATGTGGTTCTGAGGTTCTCACCACCAACGTCAAGTGGTTCTTCAACGGTAAACCTCAACAACCCACCGACGGTGTCCTGCACATCGCCATGTTAACACTGAGTGACTCTGGGAAGTACGTCTGTGAGAAAAACAGCGTCCGGAGTCTGGAACGGACGATCGATGTGCTCGGTATGACATCACAACATGCTCAGTACAAAGAGGAACCAGCATCATAATCATTAACTTGCTGAACCCTTTCAGAATAAAGTGGACCTCTACACTGTACATGATCAAAAGTACAGTGGGGCCAAAAAGTATTTAGTCAGCCACTGATTGTGCAGGTTCTCCTACTTAGAAAGATGAGAGAGGTCTGTAATTTTCATCATAGCTACTCTTTAACTATGAGAGACAAAATGAGAAGAAAAAAATCCAGGAAATCACATTGTAGGATTTTTAAAGAATTTATTTGTAAATTATGGTGGAAAATAAGTATTTGGTCAATAACAAACAAGCAAGATTTCTGGCTCTCACAGACCTGTAACTTCTTCTTTAAGAAGCTCTTCTGTCCTCCACTCGTTACCTGTATTAATGGCACCTGTTTGACCTCGTTATCTGTATAAAAGACACCTGTCCACAGCCTCAAACAGTCAGACTCCAAACTCAACCATGGCCAAGACCAAAGAGCTATCGAAGGACACCAGGAAGAAAATTGTAGACCTGCACCAGGCTGGGAAGAGTGAATCTACACTAGGCAAGCAGGTTGGTGTGAATAAATCAACTGTGGGAGCAATTGTAAAAAAATGGAAGACATACAAGACCATTGATAATCTCCCTTGGGGTCAAGATTTCATCCCGTGGGGTCAAAATGATCATGAGAACGGAGAGCAAAGATCCCAGAACTACACGGAGGGACCTGATGAATGACCTGCAGAGAGCTGGGACCAAAGTAACAAGGCTACCATCAGTAACACACTACGCCGAGAGGGACTCAAATCCTGCAGTGCCAGGCGTGTCCCCCTGCTTAAGCCAGTACATGTCCAGGCCCGTCTGAAGTTTGCCAGAGAGCATATGGATGATCCAGAAGAGGATTGGGAGAATATCATGTGGTCAGATAAAACCAAAATAGAACTTTTTGGTAAAAACTCAACTCGTCGTGTTTGGAGGAAGAAGAAGAACCCAAGAACACCATACCTACTGTGAAGCATGGGGGTGGAAACATTATGCTTTGGGGCTGTTTTTCTGCAAAGGGGACAGGACGACTGATCCGTGTTAAGGGAAGAATGAACGGGATCATGTATCGTGAGATTTTAAGCCAAAACCTCCTTCCATCAGTGAGAGCATTGAAGATGGAACGTGACTGGGTCTTCCAGCATGACGATGATCCCAAACACACCGCTCGGGCAACGAAGGAGTGGCTCCGTAAAAAGCATTTCAAGGTCCTGGAGTGGCCTAGCCAGTCTCCAGACCTCAACCCCATAGAAAATTTGTGGAGTCCGTGTTGCCCAGCGACAGCCCCAAAACATCACTGCTCTAGAGGAGATCTGCATGGAGGAATGGGCCAAAATAGCAGCTACAGTGTGTGCAAACCTGGTGAAGACTTACAGGAAACGTTTGACCTCTGTCATTGCCAACAAAGGTTATGTTACAAAATATTGAGTTGAACTTTTGTTATTGACCAAATACTTATTTTCCACCATAATTTACAAATAAATTCTTTAAAAATCCTACAATGTGATTTCCTGGATTTTTTTTTCTCATTTTGTCTCTCATAGTTGAAGTGTAGCTATGATGAAAATTACAGACCTCTCTCATCTTTCTAAGTAGGAGAACCTGCACAATCAGTGGCTGACTAAATACTTTTTGGCCCCACTGTATGTGGACACCGCTCCTAATGATTGAATTGGATGTAGTAATAATAACTAGAATGTTTAATTTCTCCTCTCTGTTTCTAGCGACTATAAACCGTGCATTTAATCATTGCTAAGGTTCTTATGTAATACACATCATGGCCAAAAGTATGTAGACACCCTCATTAATGCTTTTTGGCTTAATAACATGGTTCTAGAAGAGTGTAGAATGGAATATCAGCATGTGGTCACCAACATCAGATGCATTTGGTGCTGATTGTGATGAGCAGGTGACTGGTGTTCCTAAACCCCTGAGCTCTGTGGTGTATAATTCAGGTATAAGAGGGTATAATAAATAAATAAATATACATTTTACCCCCTCCTCTTTATTTTAGACATGGAGGCCCCTCACAAGCTTACTTTGCTAAGCAGAAGATCACTGGTTTATCCAGGCGACTTCAGGTTGATGGAGCTCTATGTGCAGACCGGGATTCATGGATGGGAATGTTGTTATACAAAACAAGGTGTTGAGTACCACATTAATTTACCACATGAGGATGATTGGAGAGACAACAAACGCAGAGCAACCATCCATGCTGAAGTAAAAGGAGGAGACAAGAGCTCCATCTTCTGGTGCAAAAATGGAACCATGCGCAGTAACGCCATCACTCTCAGAGTCTCAAGTAACATTCATCATCATCATCATCATCATTATTGTATTGTATTGTTTTGTTTTGTTGTTGTTGTTATTGTTATTGTTATTATATACTGTATATTTATTATTATGCATTCTTATTATTGTTATTATTATCATTATTATCATTATTGTTATTATTAATATTAGCATTATACTTTTACCACTGTGTTCCAAACTTCAATAGAGCATGGTCAAAGAGTAAAAAGTACATTTCTCAGTGCAACATTGAAAATAATTGAGGTCTTTAACCATCTATTGTACATGATATTGTGAAAGGATTCAGGAAATCTGGAGAGATTTGAGTCTTTGTTGAGTCCTCAGACACACTGCATGAAAAACCATCCTGCTGCTGCGAAAAATACGGTCACATGGGCTCGGGAGAACTTCAGAAAACCGTTATTTAACACAGTCCACAGTCCGGATTCTTCTTTTACTGCAATTTACTAAGCGTCTTAACTTTTCCAGAAATTTGCAGGATGCAGCAGGCAAGATTGGAGTTTCAGAAAGGTTCTGGATTTGAGCTGTAATGTCTATCTTTTTGTTTTTGTCTCTCCTTCAGATAAGCTAGTGATGCTGCAGGCTCTGGGCCCGATGGTGGAGGGTAAGAATGTGTCTCTCGTCTGTGAAGTTCGGGGTGTGGGGAGTCCAGATGAAGTTGTCTTTTTTAAGAATAAGGAAGAGATCTCGAGAGGCAAAGAGAAGGAATACTTCATCCAGAACATCTCAAACAAGGACATCGGCTCATACGAGTGTGAAGCCACCTACAGTTACAAACACCTCAACTCAAATGCTCCACAACTAATCGAGTCCTCTGATGAGCAGGTGCTCAGGATCATGGGTAAAGTCAATATGCCACAAATACATCACATTTACATTTTTAGCATTACCAGACACTCTTATCCAGAGCAATGTACAGAAGTGCATCTTGCAGTGTTTTTTGCGCAAGAAATGAATAAAAGAGTTAGTAAGTACATGTCAGCTTAAGTGTTCAGTAAAGAGGTGATGAAGGTTTTTAATCGTCTTTTGAAGACAGTGAGAGACTCAGATGTTCAGACAGACAAGGGAAGTTCGTTCTACCACTTGGATAAGAATACAGAGAAGATCCTTGATGCTCGACGAGCGAGACTGGTGGCTCGGAGGTTGTGCGGTACAGAGCGGGGTTTGATTAGACCTTGAAGGTAGCTTGGGGCTGGCCCATTTTTGGCTTTGTAGGCGAGCATCAGTGTTTTAAACTGAATGTAGGCAGCCAGTGAAGAGAACGCAGCAGTGGGGTGATGAGGCAGCAGTGGGGTGATGATGAGGCAGCAGTGGGGTGATGATGTGGCAGCAGTGGGGTGACGAGGCAGCAGTGGGGAGATCCTGCCAGGAGGGATCTGCAGTCGTCCAACCGTGAGATTACATTTACATTTACATTTACATTTTCAGCATTTAGCAGACGCTCTTATCCAGAGCGACTTACAGAAGTGCTTCTATAGTGAACATTTCATTTCTCAAGTTTAGGTAAACAACAGTCGAAGACACAAATCTGCTGAAACCTGTTAGAACCAAAGTGGGTTTTTTTTTGTTTTTGGAAATGGATGTTAGTAAATAAGTACAAGTCAGCCTAAGTGTTTCAGAATCAGAATCTTTTTATTCGCCAAGTAGCAGATGTACAAGGAATTTCTTTTGGTGCAGGTGTCAACATACATACAAGTTAAATAGTAAAAGGTACAATATATCTAAATGTATAATAAACAATGGTATATATATACATAGAATAAAATAAACAATATAGTAGTGATAAAAAATTGTGCAATAGAGATTATTTACACATAAGGTGAATATGTACATTAACTATTAAAGTTAGTAGTTTAGTAGATTACAAGTGATTGGACCAGAATCTGAGGAGCTTCCATGGAGAGAAATGGTCGAATCTTCCTGATGTTGTAGAGGAGGAACCAGCATCGCTCTTGTCATGTTGGCTATATGAGAGAAGGTCAGCTGGTTATCCAGGACAACACCAAGGCTTCTTACATTATCAGATGGTCTGATCTGGGAGTCATCAAGAGAGATGAGTAGGTCCTGGGTTGAAGATTGATCTCCAGGAATAAGTAACATCTCTGTCTTGCTGGGATTGAGTTTTAGATGATGAGCTGACATCCATTGTGAGATATCTCGTAGACATGCTGAGATGCGAGCTGAGACTTGTGTGTCTAAAAGAGGAAATGACAGAACTAGCTGAGTGTCATCTGCATAGGAGTGGTAGGAGAAGCCATGGGAGGCTATGACCTTACCCAGAGAGCGGGTGTAGATAGAGAAAAGAAGTGGGCCAAGTACAGAGCCCTTAGGAACATCGGTTGAGAGAGTGCATGGAGGAGATATGGATCCCCTCCATGAAACTTCGTAGGAGCGCCCTTCGAGGTAGGGGACCATCCATTGCCATGCTGAACCTGTTACTCCAAGGTTGGAGAGAGTGGTCAGGAGAATGCTGTGATTCACTGTGTCAAAAGCTGCAGAGAGGTCAAGAAGGACCGATGACAGTTTGGCTGCTTTGGCTGCATGAAGCTTCTCAGTAGCAGCTACAAGAGCTGTTTCTGTAGAATGTGCTGCCTTGAAACCAGACTGGTACGGATCGTGGAGGTCATTCTGAGTGAGAACGAGAGATAGTTTGTTGTAGACAGCACGTTCAAGAATTTCGGATAGAAAATATTCAACAAAACACAGAAACACATCAACATTCTAATTACAAACCAGAATAATATTCGGACCTGTGTATGTATTTGTATCAGCGGTTCCTTCAGCGGCTCAACTGGTCCATCATAACGGCAGTCTGGAGTGCCAGCACCCACACAGTACAGGTCCCTTTCGATGGTATCATGCTGAGAGTGAGAATGCAGAATGGAAGAGCGTGCAGAATGTGTCAGGGTCCTACATCTACCCCCCAGTGGAAGGGTTCTACAGGTGCATGGCTGAATTTAAGGACAAGGGTGTGTCCTACCCCAGCAACACTGTACACTCAGGAAAAGGTACAACCAGCCTCAGTCTGTCTCCTGCTTCCCTCAGTTCTTAAACCTGCTTCCTTCCTGCAGTCCATTACATCTCAGTCCTTGTTCTGGCTTCATCGTTTGCTCCTGGTGCACCTCTGGCTTCCTTCCTTTACTCAGCCCCAGTTCCTGCTTCCTTCTCTTGCTGAACCTAAACAACTGCTTTGTCTTCTGAGATATTTTATCTTTTATCTGCTCAACTTCATTTCATTTATTAATAAACATCCATTCCTGCAATTCAGGCCTGCAACACATTCCAAAAAAAGTTGGGATGGTAAATCATTTACCACTTTGTAATGTTACCGTTCCTTTTCACCACTTATGGGGGGTCGTCGTTGTTTTAAAATTCTCCACACATTGACCGGTCAGGACTGCAGGCAGGCCAGTCTAGTACCCGTACCCTCTTCCTTGTTTCCACTGTGTGATGGTCCATCCTAGATGCCTCCGAGCCCAGAGAAGTGGACGCCGCTTCTGGACCCGGTTAACATGAGGCTTCTTTTTTGCACAGTAAAGTGTTAAGTATGATTAGTGCAGTAACTCTGTATTGTAGAGCTGATAAAGGTTTGATAAACTAATCCCTCACCCATGTGGTTATATCAGCTAGTGTTGAGTGTTGGTTCTTGATGTCGTCTGAGGGATGGAAGATCACGAGCGTTCAGATTAAGCTGCACCCTCCACCTTTACACACTGAAATTCCTCCTGATTCCTTGAATGGTTTAATGATATTCTGCACTGTAGAGGGAGAACATGCAAATCCCTTCCAATCTTTCTTTAAGGTTCATTGTTTTTAAACATTTCAATAATTTTCTCACAAATTTGTGGACAAACTGGATCCTCTGATCATCTTTACTCATCAGAGACTTCTGATCACCTGTTTAACATCACATCATTATTTAGTGTTTCATCTCATTACTAGCACTAAATCTCCCCCGTCCCAGCTTTTTTTTAATGTGTTGCTCTAATACAACACTTTACCCTACAAGGAAGTACATGATGATGTTTTGTGAAAAAGATCCTTAATATTCTGGAGCAATATCTTCTTATTTCCTCTGTGTTTTTTTTCTTTAGAAGAGATGTTTTGAACCAACATAGGGCTCGTGGTGACTCTGTGACTCTCATTCATTCCTTCATTCATCCACTCTCCCACTTCTTCATTCATTCATTATATTGCTTCAATATTACAGAATTACAATATTAATAACAATATTACTGTACAATTACCATGTTAATTCATTCATTCATTCATGTATCTGACATTAGAATCTATAAATAAATGTGATATTAATCTCTGTATGTTTCATTATGAACACATGAATTCTGGCTCATAAGGCCGTTATAAATGACCTTATTGTCATGACTCCACTCAAAAGGGTGCCAGCTCGCCCCTCCAGCGCGGTGCACCATGATGAAAAGCACCGCAACAGCAGCTGAGCTCCTCGGAAAGAAAATCAAACAAAGCCAGCGGATAAAAGAGACCGACTGTCTGCCCTCTGAACCTCAGTGCCCCCTGCTGGTCATAACGGCGCAGTAGGTTGGCATGATTCTGCAACCTTTTCCCCCTGCCAATCTTCACATCAGGTGGAACAATTACAGAAATGAATGCTAAACAAAATACAGCTTAAGATTTACCAGTGTTGCTGTGGGGGTGTTAGATGGTTGCTAGGATGTTTCTAGGTGGTTGCTAGTCTGTTGACTAAATATTTCAGGCAGTTACTGGGGTGTTGCTATGTGCTTGCAATGATACTGTAGGGAACTGCTAGGTTGATTATCAGTGTAAGATATGAGATCCCATTGAAATGGTTGCCTGGGTGTTGGTAGGCGGTTGCTTTAGTGTCTCAGGTGGTTGCTAGGATGTTTTCATTTACCTGAAGCTTTTTTAATCTAAATATAATATTTAGATTTTAGCCCAACCAGCCGATAGCACCTCTGAGATTCAAAGCCCTCCTCAGAAATAATCAGCTATTTTAATAAAACAGCAGAATAAAAATGATACCATAAATAATAACCAGAATTTTAATGTTTGTATAAATATTCAAACCAGTTTACATGGATGAGATAACAGGGAAAGCACATACAATACACGGATTATTACAGGATTTTCAGGTGATGGGTGTCCACAAACTTTTGGCTATGTAGTGCAAATGAAAAGACAGACAGACAGACAGACAGACAGAAGTAGAAATGCTACTCCGCTCCAGACACTCCTACAGCTCACAGGAAGTTCTTCTGAAGCTCCTGGGCGGAGATGGTCCGGAGAGGGGCGGGGCGAGGCGGGCGGGGCGGAGGAAAGGGCGAAGCCAGAGGAGGCGGAGACAGAGATGGTGGCAGAGTGATAATCGAGGGGGCGTCCGAAAGAGACCCGTAGGTTACGTCTCCACCTCTGCTCACCCGTCCCCTCTCCATCCACCCCTCCACCCTTCTACCACAGCTCCTCACAACCGACGTGGAAAAGGAGCCCAAATCCAGAGAGTCTGAGACAGAGGGACAGAGAGAGACGAAGCAGGGTCATGAGTTCTGAAAAGCTGCCGGGTCAGAAATATATGGACACCAACTTAGATGGAGGTGCAGAAAGATCTGCAGACTCTGATCAGTAGATCCTGATTCTACCAACTCATGAGCGTTACTGTGGGAGAGTCAGAAAGGTTACGAGTTTATGGAGATCCTTGGCAGTTGGTGGTGGCCTCCATAAGTGCAGTGGTGGTTTAGTTGTTAGGGTACTAAACCATTAACTAGGATGGTGGTCAAACCCCACAAACCAGCTATCCACCACTGATGTGCCCCTGAGAGAGAACCTTAACCATCAGATTTTGGATTGCACCCTTTGATGTTTGTGCAAATAAATACGTCAGGTCTTCATGCCATTACACTGTTATGGCTTTGTGATGGTTGTCTGGACAGTCGCTTGTCCAGTTTGTCCAGCTTATTCTTGGTCTTCCTCATCCTTCTTCAAGTCCAGTCATACAGTAACATAGCCTTCAATGTCTTCATGTGGCACCTAATCACACTCCAAAAGTTACGCAACTTGTGGGACTTAATGTGGTTCATCTCACTCAGTGGTGATCATCTTCCTCCATGAGATTTTCAGCAGGTTTCTTCCTCGTTCTTCAGTCCAGGCTTTATATCCATATGCAGCTACTCGTAACTCGATTTTTTATGTCAATTTGACCATCGCTGCCACACCCATTACCATTGTTGACATCACTTCACCAGAACATTCTGCAGGATTTGATGCTCTACTTCCCAAATATAAAAAGAGGCTCATACATGTGCAGATGTTGTGATCCATCACTGAGCTTTAAGGGCTGATATAAAAGGGAGGCGGTGTTTCTGAGATTATGGGACTGGACTATTGATTAATAGGTTGCAGGTTCAAGCTCAACTAGCTTAATGCAGCTGTAATTTACTTGTATGTTTCTAGAACTGTTCATTAGAACCTTCATGGATCAGGTGTCCACGACCAAGTGAACATCTATCAGATTGGTACTGACCATCCAGCAGTCCGAGAGTCCGTGCAGTGTGCTGGAGGAGGAACATCAGCGTCAAAGAACCTTCTGTTCTGACCTTAACCACATACATACATCCCAAATTTCCTTCAGGATCTGTCTGTCTGTCCAGCCGCCTGTCCGTCTGTCTATCTATCTGTCTATCTGTCCATCTGTCTGTCTGTCCGTCTATCTATCTGTCTATCATCTATCCATCTGTCTATTTATCTATCTATATGTCTGTCTATCTATCTGTCTGTCTGTCCGTCTATCTGTCTATCTGTCCATCTATCTGTCTGTCTGTCTGTCTGTCCATCTATCTGTCTGTCTGTCTGTCTATCTGTCTGTCTGTCCGTCTATCTATCTGTCTATCATCTATCCATCTGTCTATTTATCTATCTACAGTGCCTTGCAAAAGTATTCAGCCCCCTTGAACTTTTCAACCTTTTGCCACATTTCAGGCTTCAAACATAACGATATGAAATTGTAATTTTTTGTGAAGAATCAACAACAAGCGGGACACAATCGTGAAGTGGAACGAAATTTATTGGATATTTTAAACTTTTTTTAGAAATAAAAAACTGAAAAGTGGGGCGTGCAATATTATTCAGCCCCCTTGCGTTAATACTTTGTAGCGCCACCTTTTGCTGCGATTACAGCTGCAAGTCGCTTGGGGTATGTCTCTATTAGTTTTGCACATCGAGATACTGAAATTTTTGCCCATTCTTCCTTGCAAAACAGTTCGAGCTCAGTGAGGTTGGATGGAGAGCGTTTGTGAACAGCAGTTTTCAGCTCTTTCCACAGATTCTCGATGGGATTCAGGTCTGGACTTTGACTTGGCCATTCTAACACCTGGATACGTTTATTTGTGAACCATTCCATTGTAGATTTTGCTTTATGTTTTGGATCATTGTCTTGTTGGAAGATAAATCACCGTCCCAGTCTCAGGTCTTTTGCAGACTGCAACAGGTTTTCTTCCAGAATGGTCCTGTATTTGGCTCCATCCATCTTCCCATCAATTTTAACCATCTTCCCTGTCCCTGCTGAAGAAAAGCAGGCCCAAACCATGATGCTGCCACCACCATGTTTGACAGTGGGGATGGTGTGTTCAGGGTGATGAGCTGTGTTGCTTTTACGCCAAACATAACGTTTTGCATTGTGGCCAAAAAGTTCGATTTTGGTTTCATCTGACCAGAGCACCTTCTTCCACATGTTTGGTGTGTCTCCCAGGTGACTTTTTATAGATATCTTTGAGAAATGGCTTTCTTCTTGCCACTCTTCCATAAAGGCCAGATTTGTGCAGTGTACGACTGATTGTGTCCTATGGACAGAGTCTCCCACCTCAGCTGTAGATCTCTGCAGTTCATTCAGAGTGATCATGGGCCTCTTGGCTGCATCTCTGATCAGTCTTCTCCTTGTTTGAGCTGAAAGTTTAGAGGGACGGCCGGGTCTTGGTAGATTTGCAGTGGTCTGATACTCCTTCCATTTCAATATGATCGCTTGCACAGTGCTCCTTGAGATGTTTAAAGCTTGGGAAATCTTTTTGTATCCAAATCCGGCTTTAAACTTCTCCACAACAGTATCTCGGACCTGCCTGGTGTGTTCCTTGGTCTTCATGATGCTCTCTGCGCTTTAAACAGAACTCTGAGACTGTCACAGAGCAGGTGCATTTATACGGAGACTTGATTACACACAGGTGGATTCTATTTATCACCATCAGTCATTTAGGTCAACATTGGATCATTCAGAGATCCTCACTGAACTTCTGGAGTGAGTTTGCTGCACTGAAAGTAAAGGGGCTGAATAATATTGCACGCCCCACTTTTTAGTTTTTTATTTCTAAAAAAAGTTTAAAATATCCAATAAATTTCGTTCCACTTCACAATTGTGTCCCACTTGTTGTTGATTCTTCACAAAAAATTACAATTTCATATCGTTATGTTTGAAGCCTGAAATGTGGCAAAAGGTTGAAAAGTTCAAGGGGGCTGAATACTTTTGCAAGGCACTGTATATGTCTGTCTATCTATCTGTCTGTCTGTCCGTCTATGTGTCCATCTATCTGTCTGTCTGTCTGTCTGTCCATCTATCTGTCTATCTATCTGTCTGTCTGTCCTTCTATCTGTCTATCTATCTGTCTGTCTGTCTGTCTGTCTATCTATCTATCCATCTACAACCCATTTGGGATGAAATAAAATGCAGATCGAGAGTCAGGGCCAAATCTGTATAAGTGTTCGGCCCCATGTGATGTCACGTCATCATCAGGTTTGTAAAATAAGAACGGCTGATGGAACACAGTGTGTGTGTGTGTACCTGTTTCCTGTAGCTGGGTGTGTGTGTACGGGTGTTTGGTGTAGAACTGGTTGTAGATGCAGTAAATCACCGCCATCAGCATTATGGTTCCCACAGCAGCTGCAATGAACACTGCCAACTTGTTATTGTTCACATGCACATCTGCAACACACACACACACACACACACGTATATGTTTTTTTTAGCTATTATATGAACTAATATTACTGTTTGGAACCACGATTGTAAGGTTTTTGAGCCATTTATCATTTTATCCACCTCAGCTTTAGGTTAAATTATTTCCTTTCATTTTGTAGCAGGTAGCTCCTCTCGTACACCACTAGAGGGAGCCGCACACCACAGTTTATAAAACCACTGATTCACATCATGTACTGAGCTATTTTTATTAGCATGATCAGTGATAATTAAGGGTTACAATTAAAGTCCAAAATCTAATCAGGATTTCTTAATTTAGAATCTAACAAATTCTGATCTGATCAGATTGTGACTAAAGAAGCTTTAGGATGCAGTTCCACCCTCAACCACCAGATGTCGCCAAACGCAGCTGCTGGATGAAGGTGATTATTGTTTAGAGCGCCGTGAGGAGCCGCATTTATATAAAACAGTAAAATAGGACAAAAGAAAAACGGGAGAGAAAAAATGTCACTTATTATTAACAGAGAGATTTTAAATGTGTAACTTATTAATAAAGAATAATAAAATAACACACAGATAAACGTTCAGACAATCAGATACAGGTAGAGATGGAACTGTGTCTGAAATACACCGTTTACTTCTAATTATACATTTTTACATTGTGTGTGTGTGTGTGTGTGTGTGTGTGTGTGTGTGTGTGATGGAACACCTCGCGTGGTTGGCCAGAGAGGGAGGGTGACACCGGCAATCACTAACTGGCACGACACGTTCGCCAGCAGAGACTGCTGGAGAGCGACGTGCCAACTACCGGGTGCGGATTATTTATTAGCTCAAAAGGAACAAACGTAACGGCGCTGTCACCAGCCAGCATGGCTGGGAAGTGGCCGTTTGAAACAGCGCCCTAGAGGAGAAAACGCGACGCTGTCACCAGCGCTTTGCGCTGGGAGGGGGTCGCGTCCCTTTCGGCGCGTGAACCAGATTCACGGCGGCGGCGGCGGCACGGCGACGGCGGCTGTGGCTCGGCGGCGGCGGCTCGGCGGCGGCACAGCGTTGAATCCAGAAAAGCCCCGTAGGGCGTGGGCTGTCCAGGATCGCACCAAAACAAAAAAACTAAACCTGCTTTACCTCGGGCCTCCTGACCCTACACCTCCAACCACTGTACAGTGCCTGGAGGTACCGAGTAACCCAAAGTAAAGTGGCTGGTGCGTTGCAGCCCAACAGAAAATAAACAAACATAAAAGGGCACCGTAGTGCCAAACAAACTCAAAGAAAGGAAAAGCAAACCTGAGGAAAACAGAAGGTGCGACGCCTGCAACTTAGTGCCATCCCCTTAAATAAGGGGAGGTGCAGCTGCAGCGCGTTCGCCCTAACGAGCTGGCCAGGTATTTACAGCCAGCTCGTTTTCTGCTCTGTAAGGCCTGTGGCGTCAGGGAGAGATGGTGTGTTTCCCTGACGCCACAGAGCCTAACAGTTTTGGGACTGAAACCCACGTCCTCTATCTTTTATACAAACTAGAGCTAAAGCTAGCTGCTCTATTGCAAAAGAGATTCTGGCCAGGCGACAAAATGGCACTGACACACTTTTTTTTATCCACACAGGAAAAAGGCGGCGGTCCAAAACACATAAACAGTCCAGATAAAATACAGCGCGACCACAAAATAATGCACAAAACATTGTAATGGATCCCACATGGTGGATCGTTCATAGAAGGGATTGGTTGTCAAATCCAAGGAAAAAATCACGCAATATCACATAGAGAAATCTATTTTCCTCTACACACACACACACACACACACACACACACACACACACACTAATACTTGTGCAGCAGTCAGTGTAAAGCAGAACTTTGTCCAGGATGGACGTGCGACACACACTCGTCCTTTTATTAGGTAAAACGTTCTCTAATACTTTTAAATACACGTGTGTGTGTGTGTGTGTGTGTGTGTGTGTGTGTGTGTGTGTGTGTGTGAAAGTGTGTGTGTGTGTGTGTGTGTGTGTGTGTGTGTGTGTGTGTGTGTGTGTGTGTGTGTGTGTGTGTGTGTGACATGTATAAAGTACACGGTGGCTGATGAAGTGGTTGATAAATGTAAATCTTTCCATGCTGAGTAAAGAACTGGTTCTGATTATTAGATTAGATTAGAAGAATAGAACTGCAGTAGAATTACAGAGAGAATTTTGACCTGATGTTTCTACACACTGAGAGGATCAGTAGAAGTTTTACCAGCGATTGTTCTTAAATCTTCTCTCTTCATCTGTCTATTTCATCCTGAGGTCTTCATGCCAGGACCTGTTTATTTTCAGGATTATTACAATTCTAAAATGAGATCTCAAGCTTCTCCTCCCACATTTATGACTCCACAAAAGCCACGAGTGTCACAGCTCGGACCAACTCTGTTCTTCCATCTCAAGTGTGATATCTTAACTTCTTTTACAACCTCTCTGAAGGAAAAGAAGCACCTGGAGGATAGAGTACAGGAACAGACCCCCAATCGGCTTACTCTCTTGGGTATTGTAATGAATGGGCTATGGACGTGACAGGACGGGGCGGACACACACACACACACACACACACACACACACACACACACACACAGAGTGTTTAACAATGTGTTTAATCATAACAAAAGATAAGACGGGGGTACACAAATTTCGGCCATTCTAATTACATGTCCTACCCAGCTACCCACTGACACTAATCTAAACACAGATGAATGATGCTAAAGATAAACATGAACCCTATACTAGTACTAAACATGAACCAGACTAACACAAGACATGAACTTCTTAGCAAGAGCATGAACATAACCCAAAACCATAAATGGCAAAACCACGACATATGCATGAAAACCAAAACAGTCTCCACTGAAGGATCCACAGTTGCTCCTCTAAATACTGTGGATCATTAGCTTCATTGACCAATCATATCACCTCCAACACGTGCTCCTGGCGAGAAGGGCGTGGCACATAAACATGAGCGCCAGGAACACAAAGAGGCTTGATTCGTGACAGGTATGTAAATTAAACCTCCTTCACTACGGAATTCCAAGTCTGGAAGTGACTGATCTGTTATGAATTCAGTTTTACTGGTAATTTCTCCTTAAAAATGCCGGTGGTGCCTCATATTTAATTATTAGCTATTAATTATATAATTAAATCATTAATTACTGGTGGAGATGAGATGATCTGTGGTAGATGGTGGAGATGAGGAGATCTGTGGTAGATGGTGGAGATGAGAATATCTGTGGTAGATGGTGAAGATGAGAAGATTTGTAGTAGATAGTGGAGATGAGAAGATCTGAGGTAGATGTTTAGAAGAACCTTCTAACACATTTGATGTGATGCTAAATTGTTTTTTTTTTTTTTAAGTTGTTCTGTTGTGTTTCTGCAGCACTCTGGAACTTCACATCTGCATTACAAGAACTAGAAGGTAACACACACACACACACACACACACACACACACACACTACACACACACACACCATATGGTTTAACTGGTATCTGTGGGATTAGTGTTGGTGTTTATGGATATATCTAGTTTGGGTGTTTGTGAGGGAGCTTTGGGGTGTTTGGGGATACAACATTTGGCCAAAAGTATTTGGACATCTCTTCTAATCCTTTAATTCATGCGTTTCAGCCAAAACAGTTACTAACAGTGTAATAAATCAGTTATATAAAGGTGCAGCAACAGTTTAGGGAAGGTCCTTTCCTGATCCAGCACAAACCAAGAAACTCCTGTGTTCTGCACAGAGCCCTGACCTTAACCCCACTCAACAGCTCTGGGATTAATCGGAACACCGACTGATCAATCAATCGGCACCTCTCGCTGCCCTCACTCGGAAGACCCCAGGACCTTCCCACTGGACCTTCAAGTACCTGACACTGGGAACCATTTGTTGTCGAGGTAGATGCCTCAGATATTGGTGTAGGTGCTGTGCTTTCTCAGTGCCAAGCCCCCAACAAGAAGCTCCACCCCTGTGCCTACTATTCCCACCGCCTAACTCCAGCTGAGCACAACTACAGCATTGGGGACAGGAAGTTCCTGGCGGTTAAGTTGGCCCTAGAGGACAGGAGGCATTGGTTGGAGGGGGCCAAGCACCCATTTGTGGTCTGGACTGACCACAAAAACCTGGCCTATATACCACAGGCCAAGCAGCTCAACTCTCAGCAGGCCCGATGGGTACTGTTCTTTGGTTGGTCATATAGGTCGGGTTCAAAGAACACAAAGCCTAAAGTCCAGGCAAGGGGAACCCCAGGGTCCTGACCCATTGCCAGAAACTATCAATCCCACTCCCCAGATCCTAGATCCTAGCTCCCCTGTGCTGGGGAATCGAGGACTTATTCAGGAGGCGCTTCGGCAGGAGCCTGACCCTGGGGGTGGTCCTCCTGGATGACAGCATGTCCCATCAGCAGTCTGCCAGCAGGTTATTTGCTGGGGGCATGCCTCTTTTCTCTGGGCATCCAGGAATCACCAGGACCCTGGAGTTCACTTTTGGTGGACAGGAATAGAGAGGGATGTCCATGCTTTCATCATCTTTTGTGAGGTGTGCGCAAGAAGCAAAGCACCCGGGTCTCGGCCACAGGGGCTACTCCACCCTTTACCTATTCCTGCCTGTCCTTGGTCTCACATATCCAAAAACAACACGGTCATCTTGGTCATCATGGACAGCTTCTCCAAGGCCTGTAGGTTTGTGGCACTGCCCAAACGCCCTTCTGCCAAGGAGACAGCAGACCTTCTTCTCCAACATGTGGTCAGGGTGCACGGGATGCCAAATGACGTGGAGTCTGACTGAAAGCCCCAGTTCACCAGCAGATTCTGGAAGGCCTTCTGTCAGCTCATGGGGGCCACTGTGAGTTTGTCCACTGGCTTCCACCCAGAGTTCAATGGTCAGATTGAATGAATGAACCAAGACCTGGGCTAGACTCGGCGAACCCTGCTTCCTGGGCAGAGCAGTTGCCATGGGCAGAGTATGCTCATAACACCTTCTGGCATTATGGGTATCCCCCACCCATGTTTGCCAAGCAGGAAAGGGAAGCGGGGTCCCGGCAGCTGAACACTATGCTCGAGCCTCCCTTCTGGCAGTGACTAAAGGTAGTCTGGCATTCCACCCATGACCTCCCCTTTTCGAGTGGAGTCCCGTAAACTGGCACCTCACTATACCGGGCCCTTCAAGGTGAATCAGCACATCAACCCGGTTACACACCGCTTGCCACTGAGTATGTGGATTCACATGGCCTCAAACCCGGCCTGCTGGACACTCGGCGAGTACAAGGCAGTACCCAGTACCCTCGTCGACTGGGAAGGGTATGGGCCTGAGGAACAGTCATGGGTTCCCGCATGCCATATCTTGAACATAGAGCTCAACTGCAAGTTCTGTCACAACCGTGCTGCGGGCTTGGGGACTTCTGGGGCCGCCCCTGGAGGGGGGAGTCCTGTAATGGGTACAATGATATAATTATCACTATATCAGATATATACATAAATATCTACTGTATATACTGTACTTATACAGGTTGGTACGATATACGCTTCATACCAATAAATAAAAACACAGACACACCAAGTACTCTGCACTTGGGTCCACCACCTCCACCCACTCACCGTAACATGTTTAGAGTATTCACATCAACAGAACGACTGTTTTCTTTCTCTGGTTGTGTTCTCAGTGGTCCTGTTCCCCAAGTTTCCTCACCTCTACATGTCTGATGAAGTAACTCTGCGATGTAAACGTGGTTCTGAGGTTCTCACCACCAACGTCACGTGGTTCTTTAATGGTCAACCTCAACAAGCCACCGATGGTGTCTTGCACATCGCCATGGTAACACTGAGTCACTCTGGGAAGTACGTCTGCGAGAAGGACGGCATCCGGAGTCTGGAACGGGAGATCGATGTGCTCGGTATGACATCACAACACGCTCAGTATGACATCACAACACACTCAGTATTGCTTCACAACACGCTCAGTCTGACATCACAACACGCTCAGTATGACATCACAACAAGAGCAGAACAGAGAGGAACCAGCATCATAATCATTAACTTACTGACCCCTTTCAGAATAAAGTGGACCTTTTCAAAAAAATGTGATCTCATCCTCTTCTACACTGTACATGACCAAAAGTATGTAGACATTCTCCTAATGATTGAATTGGATATAATAGTAATAGTGACTAATATGTTTATGTGATACTATGTACCATAGCGATTAACATTCTGTTTTATTATTACTAAGGTTCTTATGTAATATACCCCATGGCCAAAAGTATGTAGACACCCTCATTAATGTGTTTTGGCTTAACAAAATGGTTCTATAAGAGTGTAGAATGGAAATATCAGCAGCATCAAATGCATTTGGTGCTGATTGTGATGAGCAGGTGACTGGTGTTCCTAAACCCCTGAGCTCTGTGGGGTATAATTCAGGTATAGGAGGGTATAATAAATAAATAAATATACATTTTACCCCCTCCTCTTTATTTTAGACATGGAGGCTCTTCACAAGCTTACCTTACTAAGCAGATCATCACTGGTTTATCCAGGCGGATGGACATTGATGGAGCTCTATGTGGAGACCGGGATTCATGGGTGGCAATGTCGTTATACAAAACAAGGAGTTGAATATTATGTTTATTTACCACATGAGGATGATTGGAGAGACAACAAACGCAGAGCAACCATCCATGCTGAAGTAAGAGGAGGAGACAAGAGCGCCATCTTCTGGTGCAAAAACAAGGACATGCGCAGTAACGCCGTCACTCTCAGAGTCTCAAGTAACATTTATTATTATTGTTATTATTATTATTAATATTGTTATTAGTATTATTATTATTATTAATATTGTTTATTATTGTTGTTATTTTTATTTTTTATTATTATTATTATACTTTAATTATATTATATTTTTCCACTGTGTTCCAAACTTCAAAAGAGAATGGTCAGAGTTAAAAAGTACATTTCTTAATGCAAGATTGGAAATAATTGAGGTCTTTCACCATCTATTGTACATGACATTATGAAAGGATTCAGGAAATCTGGAGAGATTTGAGTCTTTGTTGAGTCCTCAGACAGCACTGCATGAGAAACCGTCCTGCTGATGTGATAAATACAGTCACATGGGCTCGGGACAGTCCGGATTCTTCTTTTACTGCAATTTACTAAGCGTCTTAACTTTTCCAGAAATTTGCAGGATGCAGCAGGCAAGATTGGAGTTTCAGAAAGGTTCTGGACACATCAGAGTTGAGCTGTAATGTCTATCTTTTTGTTTTTGTCTCTCCTTTAGATAAGCTAGTGATGCTGCAGGCTCTGGACCCGATGGTGGAGGGTAAGAATGTGTCTCTCATCTGTGAAGTTCGGGGTGTGGACAGTCCAGATGAAGTTGTCTTTTTTAAGAATAAGGAAGAGATCTTGAGAGGCAAAGACAAGGAATACGTCATCGAGGACATCTCAAACAAGGACATCGGCTCATACGGGTGTGAAGCCACCTACAGTTACAAACACCTCGACCCAAATGCTCCACAACTCATCGACTCCTCTGATGAGCAGGTGCTCAGGATCATGGGTAAAGTCAATGTCACAATCACATCACAAAACACATCAGCATTCTAATTACAAACCAGAATAATATTCGGACCTGTGCATGTGTTTGTATCAGCGGTTCCTTCAGCGGCTCAACTGGTCCATCATGACGACTGGCTGGAGTGCCAGCACCCAAACAGTACAGGTTCCTTTCGATGGTATCATGCTGAGAGTGAGAATGCAGAATGGAAGAGCGTGCCGAGTGAGTCAGGATCCTACATCTACCCCCCAGTGGAAGGGTTCTACAGGTGCAGGGCTGAATTTAAGGACCAGGGTGTGTCCTACCCCAGCAACACTGTACACTCAGGAAAAGGTACAACCAGCCTCAGTCTGTCTCCTGCTTCCCTCAGTTCTTAAACCTGCTTCCTTCCTGCACTCGATTACATCTCAGTCCTTGTTCTGGCTTAATCGTTTACTCCTGGTGCACCTCTGGCTTCCTTCCTTTACTCAGCCCCAGTTCCTGCTTCCTTCTCTTGCTGAACCTAAACAACTGTTTTGTCCCTTGACTTAGACCTTGTCCAGTCAATATCGGAGTTCAATATCGTGCAGAAGACACGATGTGGAGCGAGACGCTGGTAGATCGTTCCTCAGCTCGGCATGACTGACATGAACTGTGGCTACTGGTTTTTTTTTTTTTTGCGGTTTGTTACCATAACTACACCTCAGCCTGCCTAAAGCGCCACGAATATAGAACGTTTTCTTTAACCTACAATCTAGGGTTGCCGACCGTCCCGTAAAATACAGAATCGTTCCTTATTTAAAAACTAAACATGGTGTTCCGTATTGAACTGACGGGACGCGCTTTATTCCGTGTTCTTATCAGTGGGAGAGAAATGCTGCAGATTAGACTGAGACTTCCACACTGGAAGAAGCTGAACTACAGCAAAAATTACCCTAAGAAGAAATCTAGTTTGGTTAACTAAAATTACTTTGTGGAAGAAATATCAAATTGACAGTGTACATGTGATATGGAATTCTAACATGCCAGCAAAAGATGCCACACAGTAAAGTTTATTCCAAGCTGAACATCAATACAGGAACTGAAGCACATTTTAAAAAGCCTGTTTACTGGCTTACACACTCTACCAGACCTAGTCACAGTCGGAGTAGGTAAAGGGTTTGTGGGATTGTCCAGACTCTGACTAGTAGGAACAGTCACAGACGTAGTGACTACACCAGAGAGAATATCTGTCTCTTTGTTCTGGGCAGGTTTGGAAACTGGCCCTAACTGCAGATGACGGCGATTCCGCCGCAGCTCCGCTCCTTGCTGTGTCCTGACAACAAAAGATCTTGGAGTTGTGCTCTCACTAGAAACCACTGCTGGTAAAGACCACAACCTTTCATGATCTAACTTACAGAACACAGCATCTCCTGGTCGCAGTGCAGGTAAGGGCTTGGCTTCATGACGGTGGTTAAAGTAGTAAGCCTGTTTAACCTTCTCCTTACTGTCCTTTACCTTCACTGCAGTTCTATTTGGCCATTTTGGTAGTAGATTCTTCTCCAAGGTAGGTAGTGTAGTTCTGATTTTCCTCCCCATCAGCAACTCAGCTGGGCTGAAACCAGTGGAGGAACATGGAGTGGACCTATAGCTCATCAGAGCCATCAAAGGATCATTTTGTTTGAGAATTTTCGTTGCCGTTTGCACAGCTCTCTCAGCATGTCCATTACCTTGTGGATGGTGGGGACTCGAAGTACAGTGCTTAAAGTCGAGCTGTCTAGCAAAGTTCTGAAATTCAGCACATGAGAACTGTGGTCCATTATCGCTCACTACCTCATGTGGTCTTCAGTTTATTTTTCACTTGTGCACTTGTTGCTGTTGGCAAGTGTAGAATTTTAATCAGTCTGAAATTACCAGGTACTGATGGTGTTTGTACTCACACAAGTCCATTGCAATTCTCTTCCAGGGTCGTTCAGGAAGTGTTGTAGAGATGAGAGGTTCCTTTTATTGTGTTCTTTTCAGTTCATGGCACACCTGGCATGATGTCACAAGCTCGCTTATTTCCTTGCTAATCTTGGGCCACCACACAGGTGAATTTGCTCTCTCTCAACATTTCACTAGTCCCTGGTGCCCTTCATGGACTTTCTGGAGAATTTCGCTCCTCATCAGCCGTGGCACAACAATCGTGCTCCCTCTGAGGACAAGGCCATCGTAAACTGACAGTTGAGATTTCACTTGGATGTACTCTCTTGCACTCTCAGGTACACTGCTTAAGTTCTCAGGCCATCCAGTTCTTATGAGTTTCATGACAGACAGCAATTCAGCATCAATAGATGTAGCTGCTCTAATTTCCTCCAGTTTGCTTGGAGAAGCAGGGATTCTATTACATTAGACACGTAACATGCTACCTCACTGTGCGTTTTGGATTCTACCCCCATGGCAGCCTGCGTGACAAGGCGTCAGCGATGACCAGAGTTTTTCCTGAAGCAGATTCTGCGATGGGGTTAAATCTCATAAGCCTCATGAGAAGACGCTGACAACGTAAGGGTACATTGTCCAGGCTGTGGTTGTTGATAAGGGGTACTAATGGCTTGTGGTCTGTCACAAGTTTAAACTTCTCTAGTCCATTGAGGTATCTGTCAAACCTCTCACATGCCCACACGCCAGCCAAACTCTCCTTCTCTATTTGAGCGTAGCGTGTTTCTGCTTCAGTTAGGCGCCTGGAGCAAAATGCCACAGGTTTCACTGCTCTTCATGGAGCTGAAGGAGAACTCCTCCCAGTCCGTAACTACTTGCATCTGCCGACACAGCAGTGGGCTTGTTTACGTCATAGTAGGCAAGTACTGGTGCAGTCGTCAGCAGTTCTTTTATGTTTTCAAAAGCTGTTTGTTGTGCATGATCCCATGTCCATGTGTTCTTGTTTGTTTTTAGAAGCTCATATAGTGGTTGTCCTACGGTTGAGAGGTTGGGAATGTATCTTCCTAGATAATTCACCATTCCCAGTATTCTTTTCAACTCTTGCATGTCTGCAGGTGGAGGTAGCTGCCGAATGGCTTCCACCTTTTCGGGGTCTGGGCGGATCCCGGACCGGTCAATTAGATGTCCGAGGAACCGTAGCTGGTTCTGCCTGATAGAGCACTTCTCACGGTTGAGTTTCATACCAGTTGTCTCGATGCGCTGCATCACCATCTCCAGGCGACGATCGTGCTCTTCTGTTGTAGTTCCATAAACTAGAATGTCATCCATAAGGACTTCAATGCCCTCCAGCCCCTGCAGTGTCTCTTTCATCTTTCTTTGAAAGATTTCTGGAGCGCTGGTAATCCCAAATGGGAGACGCTTGAAATTGAATCTTCCGAATGGTGTTATGAAAGTGGTTAGATTACAGCTGTGTGGGTGCAGCGGTATCTGGAAGAATCCACTGGCAGCATCAAGGGAGGAGAATACAGTGGCTCCACTTAGTTTTGCTGTGATCTCTTCTGTAGTAGGCAGTAAATACTGTTCTCTTCTTACAGCCTCGTTCAGTTTCTTGAGATCAACGCAAATACGGACTTTACCTGTGCTCTTCTTCAAGACTGGCACTATAGGTGCACACCAGTCAGTGGGCTGCATCAATCTCGCAATAACACCATTTCTCTCCATTCTCTGGAGCTCCTCTTTGACCTTTTGCAACATGGGGAAAGGTACACGCCATGCTGCATGTACTGCATATGGTTGAGCATTGTCTTTCAGCTGTATTTTCACAGGTTCAGTCTTTAATGTCCCATACTTACCGAACGCTTGTGAATGTCCTCTGTTGCACACTAATTGATTTACTCTTCTCACCAGATTTATTTTCACTGACAGTGGTCTGCTAAGCAGGTTGCTTACAGTGTGCCCACGAATGACATATGCTGTGATTGGGTGTGTTTCTCCTTTATAGGTCACAGTGCTCTGAACTCGCCCTATGCACTGCAGCTCACCACCTGGACTATCCAATGGAATATTTGCAGGCTCTAGTGGTCTTCTGGGGATGAATGAGTAGTAGGTCTCCTCGCTAATGATGCTCACATCATAGGACACCCCATGAGAATCTTTGTCTTTTTGAACATATTTACACATGTGAACATTTGAGCTTCATGTGAACAGTACTGAGAGACGGAGCTGAAAGAACTAAACACATAAAATGGTGAAAATGACTTTTAAACACGAACTGTAAAAATGTAAATGTATTGTGAGGAAAAAGTTAGGACCCCCCACATTTATTACTACTTAAAATGTCTAAAATTAGAATCCGGTCACCACATCAGCTGTAATGATTAGAACATCATTAGAGGACACTGGAGTTTTATTTAAACCTGTTGTTGAAGTGAGTTTTATCACCATGGTGAGATCTAAAGACTCTCTGAGGCCTTCAGAAAGAAGCTTGTAGATGCATATGAGTCTGGGAGGGGATTTAAAAAGATCTCAAAACAATTACAAATCAGCCGTTCTACTGTCCAGAACATAATTTACAAGTGGAGAACATGTAAAACAAGGTCAGGCCGTCCTAGCAAGTTCAGCCTGAGAGCAGAAGTCTCCAATAATCCTACAATGTCATCACGGGACCTACAGAAGCTCCTGCCACAGCTGATGTCAAGGTTCATACATCTACCATCAGAAAGAGACGCACACGTTTGATTTTCATGGAAGGTGTGTAAGGATGAAACCCTTGCTGTAAAAAAACTATCAGGGCAAGACTAAAGTTTACCAGAGAAACATCTAGTCAGCGACCAGGACTTCTGGAACAATGTGCTCTGGACAGATGGATCCAAAGCTGAATTATTTGGACACAGTATGATCTGTGGTAGATGGTGGAGATGAGAAGATCTGTGGTAGATGGTGGAGATGAGAAGATCTGTGGTAGATGGTGGAGATGAGATGATCTGTGGTAGATAATGAAGATGAGAATATCTGTGGTAAATGGTGAAGATGAGAAGATCTGTGTTAGATGGTATAGATGAGAAGATCCGGGATAGATGGTGGAGATGAGAAGATCTGTGATGGATGATTGACGTGAGAAAGAGCCTTCTAACACGTTTGATGAGACGCTGAATTGTCGTTCTGTTGTGTTTCTGCAGCACTCTGGAACTTCACACCTGCATCACAACAACCAGAAGGTAACACACACACACACACACACACACACACACACACACACACACACACACACACACACACACACACACACACACACACACACACACACACACACGGTTTACCTGGTATCTGTGGGATTAGTGTTGGTGTTTATGGATATATCTAGTTTTGGTGTTTGTGAGGGAGCTTTGGGGTGTTTGGGGAGACAACATTTGGTCAAAAGTATTTGGACTTCCCTTCTAATCCTTTAATTCTGGTGTTTCAGCCACAACAGTTACTAACAGGTGTAATAAATCAGTTATATAAAGGTGCAGCAACAGTTTAGGGAAGGTCCTTTCCTGATCCAGCACAAACCAAGAAACTCCTGTGTCCTGCACAGAGCCCTGACCTTAACCCCACTCAACAGCTCTGGGATGAATCGGAACACCGACTGATCAATCAATCGGCACCTCTCACTGCCCTCACTCGGAAGACCCCAGGACCTTCCCACTGGACCACAGAGACCCAGAAGGCCTTCAACTTAACTCAACTTTGGCTTACCTCACCACCGGTTCTTCAACTACCTGACACTGGAAACCATTTGTTGTTGAGGTAGATGCCTCAGATATTGGTGTAGGTGCTGTGCTTTCCCAGTGCTAAGCCCCCAACACTCCAGCTGAGCACAACTACAGCATTGGGGACAGGAAGTTCCTGGTGGTTAAGTTGGCCCTAGAGGACAGGAGGCATTGGTTGGAGGGGCCCAAGCACCCATTTGTGGTCTGGACTGACCACAAAAACCTGGCCTATATACAACAGGCCAAGCAGCTCAACTCTCAGCAGGCCCGATGGGTACTGTTTTTTGGTTGGTCATATAGGTCGGGTTTAAAGAACACAAAGCCTGATATCCAGGCAAAGGGAACCACTGGGTTCTGACCCATTACCAGAAACTATCATTCCCACTCCCCAGATCCTAGATCCTAGCTCCCCTGTGCTGGTGAATTGAGGACTCATTCAGGAGGCGCTTTGGCAGGAGCCTGACCCTGGGGGTGGTCCTCCTGGATGACAGCATGTCCCATCAGCAGTCTGCCAACAGGTTATTCGCTGGGGGCATGCCTCTTTTCTCTGGGCATCCAGGAATCACCAGGACCCTGGATTTCCATCGCCTACGCTTCTGGTGGACAGGAATGGAGAGGGATGTCCGTGCTTTCATCATCTTTTGTGAGGTGCGCAAGAAGCAAAGCACCCTGGTCTCGGCCACAGGGGCTACTCCACCCTTTACCTATTCCTGTCTGTCCTTGGTCTCACGTCCATGAACTTTGTGACTGGCTTGCCCCCATCCAAAGGCAACACTGTCATCTTGGTCATCGTGGACAGCTTCTCCAAGGCCTGTAAGTTTGTGGCACTGCCCAAACTCCCTTCTGCCAAGGAGACAGCAGACCTTCTTCTCCAACATGTGGTCAGGGTGCACGGGATGCCAAATGACGTGGTGTCTGACTGAAAGCCCCAGTTCACCAGCAGATTCTGGAAGGCCTTCTGTCAGCTCATGGGGGCCACCGTGAGTTTGTCCTCTGGCTTCCACCTTCTTGAGTCCAATGGTCAGATTGAATGAATGAACCAAGACCTGGGCTAGACTCGGCGAACCCTGCTTCCTGGGCAGAGCAGTTGCCATGGGCAGAGTATGCTCATAACACCTTCTGGCATTATGCTCTGGGCATGTCACCCTTCGAATGCCAGTTTGGGTATCCCCCACCCATGTTTGCTGAGCAGGTAAGGAAAGCAGGGGTCCCAGCAGCTGAACATTATGTTCGGCGGTGCCACCAGGTTTGGCAGAAGCCTCGAGCCTCCCTTCTGGCAGTGACTGAAGCCAGAAAACAAACTGCCGATCACAAGTGACGCAGTGTGCCATCTTTCCGCCATGGCCAGCGAGTCTGGCTTTCCACCCGTGACCTCCCCTTTCCAGGTGGAGTCCCGTAAACTGGCACCTTGCTATACCGGGCCCTTTAAGGTGAATCAGCACATTAACCCGTTTACATACCGCTTGCCACTGAGTACGCAGATTCACCCAACTTCTGGGGGGGGGGGGGGCTGTAAGGGGTACAATGATATAATTATCATTATATCAGATATATACATAAATATCTATATACTTATACAGGTTGGTACGATATACGCTTCATACCAATAAATAAATACACAGACACACCAAGTACTCTGCACTTGGGTCCACCACCTCCACCCACTCACCGTAACATGTTTAGAGTATTTATATAAACAGAACGACTGTTTTCTTTCTCTGGTTGTGTTCTCAGTGGTCCTGTTCCCCAAGTTTCCTCACCTCTACGTGTCTGATGAAGTAACTCTGCGGTGTAAACGTGGTTCTGCGGTTCTCACCACCAACGTCAACTGGTTCTTCAACGGTCAACCTCAACAACCCACCAATGGTGCCCTGTCCATCGCCATGGTAACACTGAGTCACTCTGGGAAGTACGTCTGCGAGAAGGACGGCGTCCGGAGTCTGGAACGGGAGATCGATGTGCTCGGTATGACATCACAACACACTGAGTTTGACATCACAACATGCTCAGTATGACATCACAACACGCTCAGTATGACATTACAACACGCTCAGTATGACATCACAACACGCTCAGTATGACATCACAACAAGAGCAGTACAGAGAGGAACCAGCATCGTAATCATTAACTTACTAAACCCTTTCAAAATAAAGTGGACCTTTTCAAAAAAAAAATGTGATCTCATCCTCTTCTACACTGCCTATGACCAAAAGTATGTAGACACTCTCCTAATGATTGAATTGGATATAATAGTAATAGTGACTAATATGTTTATGTGATACTATGTACCATAGCGATTAACCTTTTGTTTTATTATTACTAAGGTTCTTATTTAATACATCCCATGGCCAAAAGTTTGTAGACACCCTCATTAATGCTTTTGGCTTAACAAAATGGTTCTAGAAGAGTGTAGAATGGAAATGTCACGAGAGGGTCGAGATAAAGACAAGACAAAGGGGCGGACACACACGCAGAGATGTACATGAAACTAAAGGTTTATTAATAGCAAAAGACAGGACAAACACAAACAGGCTAAACTAGGCCTAAAGCTAAACTAACTAAACAAAGACTAAACACAGCTAAACAAGGTCTAAACATAATTAAACATCGCTAAACAAGGATTAAACATAACTCAACAAGACTAATACCACTAAACTAGACTAAACTATAACAAGAACTAGGAACAATAGCTACACACAGACTAGGAACATGAGCTAAACATAAACTAGGAACATGAGCTAAACATAAACTAAGAACATCAACTAAACAAAGCTACTAAGGCTAAATATTATTAACAAACTAAACAAACAAAGGTGAGGGTACAAGCACAGAAACAAGAATAGAAACAAGAACAACAAGAACCATCAAAGTCAAACAAGCCAAGCTAAGCTAAACCAGAGCAAATGTCCAAACAACTCCAAACCAAACCAAAATAACCTCTGCCAGCCTGTTCCTCAGCTCTCCTCTTAAATGGTCCCTGATTAGAATCAGCTGAGGCTGATTGCTCAGGGGGACCAATCAGGAGTGAGGCATGGCAGGAGTGAGTGTGTGCTCACGGAGAGCGGGGTGTGGCACACAGGAGCTCATTGTGACAGGAAATATCAGCAAAATCAGATGCATTTGGTGCTGATTGTGATGAGCAGGTGACTGGTGTTCCTAAACCCCTGAGCTCTGTGGTGTATAATTCAGGTATAAGAGGGTAATAATAAATAAATAAATAAATAAATAAATAAATATACATTTTCCCACTTCCTCTGTATTTTAGACATGGAGGCCCCTCACCAGCTTACTTTGCTAAGCAGAAGATCACTGGTTTATCCAGGCGGATGGACATTGATGGAGCTCTATGTGGAGACCGGGATTCATGGTTGGCAATGTCGTTATACAAAACAAGGAGTTGAATATTATGTTTATTTACCACATGAGGATGATTGGAGAGACAACAAACGCAGAGCAACCATCCATGCTGAAGTAAAAGAAGGAGACAAGAGCGCCATCTTCTGGTGCAAAAACAAGGACATGCGCAGTAACGCCATCACTCTCAGAGTCTCAAGTAACATTTATTATTATTGTTATTATTATTATTATTATTATTATTAATATTGTTGTTATTATTATTATTATTATTATTAATAATAATAATATTGTTGTTATTATTATTGTTATTATCATTTTTATTATTATATATTTATTATTATTATTATTATTATTATTATTATTATTATTATTATACTTTAATTCAATTATATTTTACCACTGTGTTCCAAACTTCAAAAGAGAATGGTCAGAGTTAAAAAGTACATTTCTTAATGCAAGATTGAAAATAATTGAGGTCTTTCACCATCTACTGTACATGATATTATGAAAGGATTCAGGAAATCTGGAGAGATTTGAGTCTTTGTTGAGTCCTCAGACTCCTCAGGAGAAACCGTCCTGCTGATGTGATGAATGCTGTCACATGGGCTCGGGACAACTTCAGAAAACCATTATTTAACACAGTCCACAGTCCGGATTCTTCTTTTACTGCAATTACTAAGCGTCTTAACTTTTCCAGAAATTTGCAGGATGCAGCAGGCAAGATTGGAGTTTCAGAAAGGTTCTGGACACGTCAGAGTTGAGCTGTAATGTCTATCTTTTTGTTTTTGTCTCTCCTTCAGATAAGCTAGTGATGCTGCAGGCTCTGGACCCGATGGTGGAGGGTAAGAATGTGTCTCTCGTCTGTGAAGTTCGGGGTGTGGACAGTCCAGATGAAGTTGTCTTTTTTAAGAATAAGGAAGAGATCTCGAGAGGCAAAGAGAAGGAATACGTCATCGAGGACATCTCAAACAAGGACATCGGCTCATACGGGTGTAAAGCCACCTACAGTTACAAACACCTCGACCCAAATGCTCCACAACTCATCGACTCCTCTGATGAGCAGGTGCTCAGGATCATGGGTAAAGTCAATGTCACAATCACATCACAAAACACATCAGCATTCTAATTACAAACCAGAATAATATTCGGACCTGTGCATGTGTTTGTATCAGCGGTTCCTTCAGCGGCTCAACTGGTCCATCATGACGACTGGCTGGAGTGCCAGCACCCAAACAGTACAGGTCCCTTTCGATGGTATCATGCTGAGACTGAGAATGCAGAATGGAAGAGCGTGCAGAATGTGTCAGGGTCCTACATCTACCCCCCAGTGGAAGGGTTCTACAGGTGCAGGGCTGAATATAAGGACAAGGGTGTGTCCTACCCCAGCAACACTGTACACTTTGTTCCAGGTACAACCAGCTCAGTCTGTCTCCTGCTTCCCTCAGTTCTTAAACCTGCTTCCTTCCTGCAGTCCATTACATCTCAGTCCTTGTTCTGGCTTCATCGTTTACTCCTGGTGCACCTCTGGCTTCCTTCCTTTACTCAGCCCCAGTTCCTGCTTCCTTCTCTTGCTAAACCTAAACAACTGTTTTGTCTCCTGGTTCAGACCTCGTCCAGTCAATATCGGCGTTCAATATCATGCAGAAGACACGATGGGAAGCAAGATGCGTTTTTTTACCCCGGAAAAAATAATAATAAAAAACATGGCTGAAAAGAGAAAGAAAACTTTATATTTAATATAGTAAAAGTATTTATATAGTGAAAGAAAAGTGTGTTTGTCTCGTTTGTGGGGCGATTGTGGCGACGGCAGAGTATACAACCCCTGGCAAAAATTATGGAATCACCACTCTTGGAAGATGTTCTGTCAATTGTTTAATTTTGTAGAAAAAAAATAAATCACAGACATGCCACAAAACTATCATTTTTCAAAATGTCAACCCTCTGGCATTAAGAAACAATAAAAAAAAGAAACAAATATAATAGTTGTGGTCAGTCACAATTGCTTTTTTTAGATCAAGTAGAGGAAAAAAATATGGAATCACTGAAATCTGAGGAAAAAATTATGGAATCACTCTGTAATTTGCAGTTTAAAAACAAAACATCTGCAGCAGATTAGATTTGCTAATTATTCTTCAGTTTAAAAAGAGTGCTTACACCTCGGAGAGCTGTTGCACAAAGCAGATTGTCATGAATCATGGTTCCAACACAAGATATGTCAGTTGAAACAAATGAGAGGATTATAAAACTCCTTCAAGAAGATAAATCATTGTGGAATGTCGCAAAAGATGTTGGTTGTTCCCAGTAAGCTGTGTTTAAAATCTGGACCAAGTACAAACAAAATGGGAAGGTTGTAAAAGGGAAGCATACTGGTAGACCAAGTAAGACATCAAAGCATCAAGATAGAAAACTTAAAGCAATATGTCTTGTAAACAGAAAATGCACAACAAAACAAATGAGAAACAAGTGGCCGGAAAGTGGAGTCAATGTCTGTGACTGAACTGTAAGAAATCACCTAAAAGAAATGGGATTTACATACAGAAAAGCCAAACAAAAGCCATCATTAACACCTAAAAAGAAAAGAACAAGGTTAAAGTAGTCTAAAGAAAAGCAATCGTGGACTGTGGGTGACTGGATAAAAGTGATCTTCAGTGATGAATCGCGAATCTGCATTGGGCAAGGTGATGATGCTGGAACTTTCGTTTGGTGTCTGTCCAATGAAATTTATGAAAACATGTTAATTTCCACAGTTGTTATGATATGGGCCTGCATGTCGGGTAAAGGCACAGGGGAGATGGTCTTCAATAAATGCCAAAGTCCACATTGAAATTTTGGACGCTTTTCTTATTCCATCAGTTGAAAGGATGTTTGGTGATGATGACTTCATTTTTCAAGATGATAATGCATCTTGCCATAGGGCAAAGGATGTGAAAACTTTCCTTCAAGAAAACATATAATGTCAATGGCATGGCCTGCAAATAGTCCGGATCTCGATCCATTTGAAAATCTCTGGTGGAAATTGAAGAAAATGGTCAATGACAAGGTTCCAACCTGCAAAGCTGATCTGGCAACAGCAAGAGACAGTTGAAGGCAGATTGATGAAGAATACTGTTTGTCATTAGTTAACTCCATGCCTCAGAGAGTTTAAACCATTATAAAAGCCAGAGGTGGTGCAACAAAGTAATAATGGTGCAGTGTTTTCTAATGATTCCATAATTTTTTCCTCAGATTTGAGTGATTCCATATTTTTTTCCTCTACTTGATCTAAAAAAAAGCAATTGTGACTGACCACAACTATTATATTTGTTTCTTTTTTTTATTGTTTCTTAATGCCAGAGGGTTGACAGTTTGAGAAATGATAGTTTTGTGGCATGTCTGTGATTTATTTTTTTTCTACAAAATTAAACAATTGAAAGAACATCTTCCAAGAGTGGTGATTCCATAATTTTTGCCAGGGGTTGTATAACTGATCATTTATACAAACATGGGACAGAGTTCATGATGTGTTCTAAAATATTACAAAGTACAAACAGGACATGATTTGTAGATTTAATTAATAATTTCCTAAAACTGCTACAGAAATGATCATTTGTAAAACAATTCATATCAAGCCATGTGAAAAAGTTAGGACACCCCATGAGAATCTTTGTCTTTTTGAACATAGTTAAACATGAACATTTGAGCTTCATTTGAACAGTACTGAGGGATGCAGCTTATAGAACTAAACAAATAATGTTGAAAATGACTTTTAAACACGAGCGGTAAAATATAATAAACAAAAATGTAAATGTATTGTGAGGAAAAAGTTAGGACCCCCCACATTTATTACTACCTAAAATGTCTAAAATTAGAATCAGGTCACCACATCAGCTGCAGTGATTAGAGCATCGTTAGAGGACACTGGAGTTTTATTTAAAGCTCAGACGTTAGTTTGGTTTGTTCTTGATTGATGAAGTGAGTGTTATCACCATGGTGAGATCTAAAAAGCTCTCTGAGACCTGCAGAAAAAAGCTTGTAGATGCATATGAGTCTGGGAAGGGATTTAAAAAGATCTCAGAACAATTAGAAATCAGCCGTTCCACTGTCCAGAAAATCATTTACAAGTGGAGAACAAGTAAAACAACTGCCAACATGGTCAGGTCAGGAAGTCCTTGCAAGTTCAGCCCAAGAGCAGAAGTCTCCAAAAATCTTACAATGTCATCACGGGACCTACAGGAGCTCCTGCCACAGTTGATAAAGACTAAAGTTCACCAGAGAAACACCGAGACAAAGACCAGGACTTCTGGAACAATGTGCTCTGGACAGATGAATCCAAAGTTGAATTATTTGGGCACAGTAACAGAAGACATGATTGGTAAAAACCAAACACAGCATTTGAGCAGAAGAACCTCATACCAACTGTGAAGCATGGAGATGGAAATGTCATGGTTTGGGGCTGATTTGCAGCAGCAGGGCGTGGCAAGCTCTCCATTATAGAATCCACGATGAATTAATCTCTGTATCAGAGGGGGCTTGAGGAAAATGTAAGACCATCTGTCCAAAAACTGAAGCTGAAGCGGAAGTGGACAATGCAGCATGACGATGACCCAAAACATTCCAGTAAATCCACCAAGGAATGAATCAAAAGAAAGAAATGGAGAGTTCTGGAATGGTCGAGTCAAAGCCCGGATCTTAATCCTGTTGAGATGCTTTTTCACATGACTGTATATACTGTGTTTAGCTGGATTTACTTCACTGTGTGGTTTCACTTTTAAACTTGTGTTCTGCAGCTCAGGGTTCTGAGGATCAGCTTCTCAGGAGAGTCGAAAAAGCTTCACGCACTAAAAAAAGCTTACTGTGGTAAAATGTACTAAAAGTATGACACAGGAACTAAACCTCTCTCTGTTGATACTGGTTAGAAGTGTCTCTGTAGTGCTGAAATTCATCGGTCGTTGGTTTAGTAAAATAAGTCACGTTACACTTTATTTTTCATGTTAAGCGCCGATGGTTCTGTCCGAGTCATTTTTACCGCCTCATATCAAACAGTTCATCTAATTTGAGGCGTTTTGAAAATATCAGCAGCAAACTGGATCAGAATTTAATCAGATGAACTTTGAAAGATGGAAGTGCAGCATTAAGCTCCATACGAGACACCAGCACAGCAGTTTTACAGCTTCTCATGTAAAAGCACCCAAACCTCGAGAACCCGACACGCCCACCGATGATGTCACGGGTCAAAAACCCAGTATTCTGTGGTATCAGCTGCGAAGTTCACAGTTTGAAACCTCTTTGTTTTTGGTGAAAAGACGCTTAACCGGTTCAAAATCAAGTTCACGGACCAGAACGGAGCTGTTCAGCATCGTTGGAAAAGGAGAAACTGAGGCCCTCTAGTGGGAACCAGTGATTTAAAGGAATATTTTGAAGTGATGTTGACAGATTAGTTTGAAGTTTGTTTGCTGACGTTTGGATGAATGTGTGAGAACATTTGGAGCATTTACGGGTCTGAGGTAGATGGTGGAGATGAGATGATCTGTGGTAGATGGTGGAGATGAGATGATCTGTGGTAGATGGTGGAGATGAGAAGATCTGTGGTAGATGGTGGAGATGAGATGATCTGTGGTAGATGGTAGAGATGAGAAGATCTGTGGTGGATTGTGGAGATGAGAAGATCTGTGGTAGATGGTGTAGATGAGAAGATCTGTAGTAGATGGTGGAGATGAGAAGATATGTGGTAGATGGTGGAGATGAGATGATCTGTGGTAGATGGTAGAGATGAGAAGATCTGTGGTGGATTGTGGAGATGAGAAGATCTGTGGTAGATGGTGGAGATGAGAAGATCTGTGGTAGATGGTGGAGATGAGAAGATCTGTGGTAGATGGTGGAGATGAGAAGATCTGTGATGGATGATTGACGTGAGGAAGAGCCTTCTAACACGTTTGATGAGACGCTGAATTGTCGTTCTGTTGTGTTTCTGCAGCACTCTGGAACTTCACACCTGCATCACAGGAACTAGAAGGTAACACACACACACACACTATACACACACCATACGGTTTACCTGGTATCTGTGGGATTAGTGTTGGTGTTTATGGATATATCTAGTTTTGGTGTTTGTGAGGGAGCTTGGGGGTGTTTGGGGAGACAACATTTGGTCAGAAGTATTTGGACGTCTCTTCTAATTTTTAAATTCTGGTGTTTCAGCCACAACAGTTACTAACAGGTGTAATAAATCAGTTATATAAAGGTGCAGCAACAGTTTAGGGAAGATCCTTTCCTGATCCAGCACAAACCAAGAAGCTCCAGTGTCCTGCACAGAGCCCTGAGCTCAGCCCCACTCAACAGTTCTGGGATGAATCGGAACACCGACTGATCAATCAGCCCAAATGCAGATGCTGTCATTTTTTGACTGAATAGAATTTCAGTTCTGTGGCGACACCCCTCACTGCCCTCACTCGGAAGACCCCAGGATCTTCCCACTGGACCACGGAGACCCAGAAGGCCTTCGACGACATAAAACTTTGGCTTACCTCACCACCGGTTCTTCAACTACCTGACCCTGAGGAACCATTTGTTGTCGAGGTAGACGCCTCAGATATTGGTGTAGGTGCTGTGCTTTCCCAGTGCCAAAGACCCAACAAGAAGCTCCACCCCTGTGCCTACTATTCCCATCGCCTCACTCCAGCTGAGCACAACTACAGCATTGGGGACAGGAAGTTCCTGGTGGTTAAGTTGGCCCTAGAGAACAGGAGGCATTGGTTGGAGGGGGTCAAGCACCCATTTGTGGTCTGGACTGACCACAAAAACCTGGCCTATATACAACAGGCCAAGCAGCTCAACTCTCGGCAGGCCCTATGGGTACTGTTCTTTGGTCGCTTTAACTTCCCGTTGTCATATAGGCCTGGTTCCAAAAACACAAAACCTGATGCCCTGTCCAGGCAAGGGGAAGCCCAGGTTCCTGACCCTTTGCCAGAACCCATCATTCCCACTCCCCAGATCCTAGCTCCCCTCTGCTGGGGATTGAAGGACTCCATTCAGAAGGCACTTCGGCAGGAGCCTGACTCTGGGGGTGGTCCTCCTATATGGCAGTATGTCCCACCAGCAGTCCACCATGTATTCGCTGGAGGCATGCCTCTCCTTTCTCTGGGCATCCAGGAATTAGCAGGACCCTGGAGTTCCATAATTATCATTATATCAGATGTATACATAAATATACACTTCATACCAATAAATAAATACACAGACACACCAAGTACTCTGCACTTGGGTCCACCACCTCCACCCACTCACCGTAACATGTTTAGAGTATTTATATAAACAGAACGACTGTTTTCTTTCTCTGGTTGTGTTCTCAGTGGTCCTGTTCCCCAAGTTTCCTCACCTCTACGTGTCTGATGAAGTAACTCTGCGGTGTAAACGTGGTTCTGAGGTTCTCACCACCAACGTCACGTGGTTCTTCAACAGTCAACCTCAACAAGCCATTGATGGTGTCTTGCACATCGCCATGGTAACACTGAGTCACTCTGGGAAGTACGTCTGTGAGAAGGACGGCGTCCGGAGTCTGGAACGGGAGATCGATGTGCTCGGTATGACATCACAGCACGCTCAGTATGACATCACAACACGCTCAGTATGACATCACAACACACTCAGTATGACATCACAACACGCTCAGTATGACATCACAACGCGCTCAGTATGGCATCACAACAAGAGCAGTACAGAGAGGAACCAGCATCGTAATCATTAACTTGCTGAACCCTTTCAGAATAAAGTGGACCTTCTCAAAAAAATGTGATTCTTCTACACTGTACATGACCAAAAGTATGTGGACACATTTCTAATAATTGAATTGGACGTTATAATAATAACTAGGATATTTAATTCCTCCTCACTGTTTCTTGCAACTATAAACCGTGCATTTAATCATTACTAAGGTTCTTATTTAATACTACCCCATGGCTAAAAGTTTGTAGACACCCTCATTAATGCTTTTGGCTTAATAACATGGTTCTAGAAGAGTGTGGAATGGAATATCAGCATGTGGTCACCAACATCAGATGCATTTGGTGCTGATTGTGATGAGCAGGTGACTGGTGTTCCTAAACCCCTGAGCTCTGTGGGGTATAATTCAGGTATAAGAGGGTATAATAAATAAATAAATATACATTTTACCCCTTCCTCTGTATTTTAGACATGGAGGCCCCTCACCAGCTTACTTTGCTAAGCAGAAGATCACTGGTTTATCCAGGCAGCGGCAGCTTGATGGAGCTCTATGTGGAGACCGGGATTCATGGGTGGCAATGTCTTTATACAAAACAAGGAGTTAAATATTATGTTTATTTACCACATGAGGATGATTGGAGAGACAACAAACGCAGAGCAACCATCCATGCTGAAGTAAAAGGAGGAGACAAGAGCGCCATCTTCTGGTGTGAAAACAAGGACATGCGCAGTAACGCCGTCACTCTCAGAGTCTCAAGTAACATTTATTATTATTTTTATTATTATTATTAATATTGTTATTATTATTATTATTATGATTAATATTGTTTATTATTGTTGTTATTTTTATTTTTTATTATTATTATTATACTTTAATTATATTATATTTTTCCACTGTGTTCCAAACTTCAAAAGAGAATGGTCAGAGTTAAAAAGTACATTTCTTAATGCAAGATTGAAAATAATTGAGGTCTTTCACCATCTACTGTACATGATATTATGAAAGGATTCAGGAAATCTGGAGAGATTTGAGTCTTTGTTGAGTCCTCAGACAGCACTGCATGAGAAACCGTCCTGCTGATGTGATAAATACAGTCACATGGGCTCGGGACAACTTCAGAAAACCGTTATTTAACACAGTCCACAGTCCGGATTCTTCTTTTACTGCAATTTACTAAGCGTCTTAACTTTTCCAGAAATTTGCAGGATGCAGCAGGCAAGATTGGAGTTTCAGAAAGGTTCTGGACACATCAGAGTTGAGCTGTAATGTCTATCTTTTTGTTTTTGTCTCTCCTTCAGATAAGCTAGTGATGCTGCAGGCTCTGGACCCGATGGTGGAGGGTAAGAGTGTGTCTCTCGTCTGTGAAGTTCGGGGTGTGGACAGTCCAGATGAAGTTGTCTTTTTTAAGAATAAGACAGAGATCTCGAGAGGCAAAGAGAAGGAATACGTCATCGAGGACATCTCAAACAAGGACATCGGCTCATACGGGTGTAAAGCCACCTACAGTTACAAACACCTCGACCCAAATGCTCCACAACTCATCGACTCCTCTGATGAGCAGGTGCTCAGGATCATGGGTAAAGTCAATGTCACAATCACATCACAAAACACATCAGCATTCTAATTACAAACCAGAATAATATTCGGACCTGTGCATGTGTTTGTACCAGCGGTTCCTTCAGCGGCTCAACTGGTCCATCATGATGACTGGCTGGAGTGCCAGCACCCACACAGTACAGGTCCCTTTCGATGGTATCATGCTGAGACTGAGAATGCAGAATGGAAGAGCGTGCAGAATGTGTCAGGGTCCTACATCTACCCCCCAGTGGAAGGGTTCTACAGGTGCAGGGCTGAATTTAAGGACAAGGGTGTGTCCTACCCCAGCAACACTGTACACTTTGTTCCAGGTACAACCAGCTCAGTCTGTCTCCTGCTTCCCTCAGTTCTTAAACCTGCTTCCTTCCTGCAGTCCATTACATCTCAGTCCTTGTTCTGGCTTCATCGTTTACTCCTGGTGCACCTCTGGCTTCCTTCCTTTACTCAGCCCCAGTTCCTGCTTCCTTCTCTTGCTAAACCTAAACAACTGTTTTGTCTCCTGGTTCAGACCTCGTCCAGTCAATATCGGAGTTCAATATCATGCAGAAGACACGATGGGAAGCAAGATGCGTTTTTTTACCCCGGAAAAAATAATAATAAAAAACATGGCAGAACAGAGAAAGAAAACGTTATATTTAATATAGTAAAAGTATTTATATAGTGAAAGAAAAGTGTGTTTGTCTCGTTTGTGGGGCGACTGTGGCGATGGCAGAGTATATAACTGATCATTTATACAAACATGGGACAGAGTTCATGATGTGTTCTAAAATATTACAAAGTACAAACAGGACATGATTTGTAGATGTGACAGTTAATAATTTCCTAAAACTGCTACAGAAATGATCATTTGTAAAACAATTCATATCAAGCCATGTGAAAAAGTTAGGACACCCCATGAGAATCTTTGTCTTTTTGAACATAGTTAAACATGAACAGTTGAGCTTCATTTGAACAGTACTGAGGGATGCAGCTTATAGAACTAAACAAATAATGTTGAAAATTACTTTTAAACACGAGCGGTAAAATATAATAAACAAAAATGTAAATGTATTGTGAGGAAAAAGTTAGGACCCCCCACATTTATTACTACCTAAAATGTCTAAAATTAGAATCAGGTCACCACATCAGCTGCAGTGATTAGAGCATCGTTAGAGGACACTGGAGTTTTATTTAATAATAATAATAATAATACATTTTATTTATATAGCGCTTTTCAAGATACTCAAAGACGCTTTACATAAGACAAATAATCAAAACAAATACGTACATACACCATACAAATCATAGTACAAAATCAAAATAGTACATCAACATCAAGAATAATTAAGATAAAAACAAAGAGAGCAGCATAAGACAGTTCATTAAAAATTAGCTAAATTATGAGAGAGAACAACAAATATAGAACAATTTCTTAAAATTAGACAGAAACAGGACAGATTTACATGCAATCAGGAAACTGAAAACTTTACAAGTTTTAGGATCTAGGACTTCACATTTCTGTCGTGATCTAAGTATAAAAACTATTAAAAAGAATAGCAAAAATAAAAGCATTTATTTTGTGTTGTTACAAGTTAAATGCCACTCTGAATAGATGAGTTTTGAGAAGTGACTTGAATTTGGACAGGTCAGGACAATCTCGTAGGTGTTTGGGGAGAGCATTCCATAAAGATGGAGCAGCTATGGAAAAGGCCCTGTCACCCCAGGTCCGGTGCTTGGTCCTAGAGGGTATGGACAGTAGGTTAGCCTCAGAAGAGCGAAGGCTACGGGAGGGAATGTGCTGATGGAGCAGGTCGGTGAGGTAGGATGGGGCCTGATTATGGAGAGCTTTGTGAGTGAATAGAAGAATTTTGAATTGAATGCGTTGAGCAACGGGAAGCCAATGAAGTTTTTGGAGAACAGGTGTAATATGATCACGGGAGCGAGTATGAGTAAGGAGGCGAGCAGCTGAATTCTGGATATACTGAAGTTTTTTTAGGATTTTGTTAGATGTACCATAAAGGATGCTATTTAAAGCTCAGACGTTAGTTTGGTTTGTTCTTGATTGATGAAGTGAGTGTTATCACCATGGTGAGATCTAAAAAGCTCTCTGAGACCTGCAGAAAAAAGCTTGTAGATGCATATGAGTCTGGGAAGGGATTTAAAAAGATCTCAGAACAATTAGAAATCAGCCGTTCCACTGTCCAGAAAATCATTTACAAGTGGAGAACAAGTAAAACAACTGCCAACATGGTCAGGTCAGGACGTCCTTGCAAGTTCAGCCCAAGAGCAGAAGTCTCCAAAAATCCTACGTCATCACGGGACCTACAGGAGCTCCTGCCACAGTTGATAAAGACTAAAGTTCACCAGAGAAACACAGAGACAAAGACCAGAACTTCTGGAACAATGTGCTCTGGACAGATGAATCCAAAGTTGAATTATTTGGGCACAGTAACAGAAGACATGATTGGTAAAAACAAAACACAGCATTTGAGCAGAAGAACCTCATACCAACTGTGAAGCATGGAGATGGAAATGTCATGGTTTGGGGCTGATTTGCAGCAGCAGGGCGTGGCAAGCTCTCCATTATAGAATCCACGATGAATTCTTCTCTGTATCAGAGGGGGCTTGAGGAAAATGTAAGACCATCTGTCCAAAAACTGAAGCTGAAGCGGAAGTGGACAATGCAGCATGACGATGACCCAAAACATTCCAGTAAATCCACCAAGTAACGACTCAAAAGAAAGAAATGGAGAGTTTCTGGAATGGTCGAGTCAAAGCCCGGATCTTAATCCTGTTGAGATGCTTTTTCACATGACTGTATATACTGTGTTTAGCTGGATTTACTTCACTGTGTGGTTTCACTTTTAAACTTGTGTTCTGCAGCTCAGGGTTCTGAGGATCAGCTTCTCAGGAGAGTCGAAAAAGCTTCACGCACTAAAAAAAGCTTACTGTGGTAAAATGTACTAAAAGTATGACACAGGAACTAAACCTCTCTCTGTTGATACTGGTTAGAAGTGTCTCTGTAGTGCTGAAATTCATCGGTCGTTGGTTTAGTAAAATAAGTCACGTTACACTTTATTTTTCATGTTAAGCGCCGATGGTTCTGTCCGAGTCATTTTTACCGCCTCATATCAAACAGTTCATCTAATTTGAGGCGTTTTGAAAATATCAGCAGCAAACTGGATCAGAATTTAATCAGATGAACTTTGAAAGATGGAAGTGCAGCATTAAGCTCCATACGAGACACCAGCACAGCAGTTTTACAGCTTCTCATGTAAAAGCACCCAAACCTCGAGAACCCGACACGCCCACCGATGATGTCACGGGTCAAAAACCCAGTATTCTGTGGTATCAGCTGCGAAGTTCACGGTTTGAAACCTCTTTGTTTTTGGTGAAAACACACTTAACCGGTTCAAAATCAAGTTCACGGACCAGAACGGAGCTGTTCAGCATCGTTGGAAAAGGAGAAACTGAGGCCCTCTAGTGGGAACCAGTGATTTAAAGGAATATTATGGAGTGATGTTGACATTAGTTTGAAGTTTGTTTGCTGATGTTTGGATTAATGTGTGAGAACATTTGGAGCATTTATGGGTCTGTGGTAGATGGTGGAGATGAGAAGATCTGTGGTAGATGGTGGAGATGAGAAGATTTGTGGTGGATGGTTGACGTGAGGAAGAGCCTTCTAACACGTTCGATGAGACACTGAATTGTCGTTCTGTTGTGTTTCTGCAGCACTCTGGAACTTCACATCTGCAGCACAGGAACTAGAAGGTAACACACACACACACACTATACACACACCATACGGTTTACCTGGTATCTGTGGGATTAGTGTTGGTGTTATGGATATATCTAGTTTGGGTGTTTGTGAGGGAGCTTGGGGGTGTTTGGGGAGACAACATTTGGTCAGAAGTATTTGGACGTCTCTTCTAATTTTTTAATTCTGGTGTTTCAGCCACAACAGTTACTAACAGGTGTAATAAATCAGTTATATAAAGGTGCAGCAACAGTTTAGGGAAGGTCCTTTCCTGATCCAGCACAAAGCAAGAAGCTCCGGTGTCCTGCACAGAGCCCTGACCTTAACCCCACTCAACAGTTCTGGGATGAATCGGAACACCGACTGATCAATCAGCCCAAATGCAGATGCTGTCATTTTTTGACTGAATAGAATTTCAGTTCTGTGGCGACACCCCTCACTGCCCTCACTCGGAAGACCCCAGGATCTTCCCACTGGACCACGGAGACCCAGAAGGCCTTCGACGACATAAAACTTTGGCTTACCTCACAACCGGTTCTTCAACTACCTGACACTGGGAACCATTTGTTGTCGAGGTAGACGCCTCAGATATTGGTGTAGGTGCTGTGCTTTCCCAGTGCCAAAGACCCAACAAGAAGCTCCACCCCTGTGCCTACTATTCCCATCGCCTCACTCCAGCTGAGCACAACTACAGCATTGGGGACAGGAAGTTCCTGGTGGTTAAGTTGGCCCTAGAGGACAGGAGGCATTGGTTGGAGGGGGTCAAGCACCCATTTGTGGTCTGGACTGACCACAAAAACCTGGCCTATATACAACAGGCCAAGCAGCTCAACTCTCGGCAGGCCCTATGGGTACTGTTCTTTGGTCGCTTTAACTTCCCGTTGTCATATAGGCCTGGTTCCAAAAACACAAAACCTGATGCCCTGTCCAGGCAAGGGGAAGCCCAGGTTCCTGACCCTTTGCCAGAACCCATCATTCCCACTCCCCAGATCCTAGCTCCCCTCTGCTGGGGATTGAAGGACTCCATTCAGAAGGCACTTCGGCAGGAGCCTGACTCTGGGGGTGGTCCTCCTATATGGCAGTATGTCCCACCAGCAGTCCACCATGTATTCGCTGGAGGCATGCCTCTCCTTTCTCTGGGCATCCAGGAATTAGCAGGACCCTGGAGTTCCATAATTATCATTATATCAGATGTATACATAAATATACACTTCATACCAATAAATAAATACAGACACACCAAGTACTCTGCACTTGGGTCCACCACCTCCACCCACTCACCGTAACATGTTTAGAGTATTTATATAAACAGAACGACTGTTTTCTTTCTCTGGTTGTGTTCTCAGTGGTCCTGTTCCCCAAGTTTCCTCACCTCTACGTGTCTGATGAAGTAACTCTGCGGTGTAAACGTGGTTCTGAGGTTCTCACCACCAACGTCACGTGGTTCTTCAACAGTCAACCTCAACAAGCCATTGATGGTGTCTTGCACATCGCCATGGTAACACTGAGTCACTCTGGGAAGTACGTCTGTGAGAAGGACGGCGTCCGGAGTCTGGAACGGGAGATCGATGTGCTCGGTATGACATCACAGCACGCTCAGTATGACATCACAACACGCTCAGTATGACATCACAACACACTCAGTATGACATCACAACACGCTCAGTATGACATCACAACGCGCTCAGTATGGCATCACAACAAGAGCAGTACAGAGAGGAACCAGCATCGTAATCATTAACTTGCTGAACCCTTTCAGAATAAAGTGGACCTTCTCAAAAAAATGTGATTCTTCTACACTGTACATGACCAAAAGTATGTGGACACATTTCTAATAATTGAATTGGACGTTATAATAATAACTAGGATGTTTAATTCCTCCTCACTGTTTCTTGCAACTATAAACCGTGCATTTAATCATTACTAAGGTTCTTATTTAATACTACCCCATGGCTAAAAGTTTGTAGACACCCTCATTAATGCTTTTGGCTTAATAACATGGTTCTAGAAGAGTGTGGAATGGAATATCAGCATGTGGTCACCAACATCAGATGCATTTGGTGCTGATTGTGATGAGCAGGTGACTGGTGTTCCTAAACCCCTGAGCTCTGTGGGGTATAATTCAGGTATAAGAGGGTATAATAAATAAATAAATATACATTTTACCCCTTCCTCTGTATTTTAGACATGGAGGCCCCTCACAAGCTTACTTTGCTAAGCAGAAGATCACTGGTTTATCCAGGCAGCGGCAGCTTGATGGAGCTCTATGTGGAGACCGGGATTCATGGGTGGCAATGTCGTTATACAAAACAAGGAGTTAAATATTATGTTTATTTACCACATGAGGATGATTGGAGAGACAACAAACGCAGAGCAACCATCCATGCTGAAGTAAAAGGAGGAGACAAGAGCGCCATCTTCTGGTGTGAAAACAAGGACATGCGCAGTAACGCCGTCACTCTCAGAGTCTCAAGTAACATTTATTATTATTTTTATTATTATTATTATTAATATTGTTATTATTATTATTATTATGATTAATATTGTTTATTATTGTTGTTATTTTTATTTTTTATTATTATTATTATACTTTAATTATATTATATTTTTCCACTGTGTTCCAAACTTCAAAAGAGAATGGTCAGAGTTAAAAAGTACATTTCTTAATGCAAGATTGAAAATAATTGAGGTCTTTCACCATCTACTGTACATGATATTATGAAAGGATTCAGGATATCTGGAGAGATTTGAGTCTTTGTTGAGTCCTCAGACAGCACTGCATGAGAAACCGTCCTGCTGATGTGATAAATACAGTCACATGGGCTCGGGACAACTTCAGAAAACCATTATTTAACACAGTCCACAGTCCGGATTCTTCTTTTACTGCAATTTACTAAGCGTCTTAACTTTTCCAGAAATTTGCAGGATGCAGCAGGCAAGATTGGAGTTTCAGAAAGGTTCTGGACACGTCAGAGTTGAGCTGTAATGTCTATCTTTTTGTTTTTGTCTCTCCTTCAGATAAGCTAGTGATGCTGCAGGCTCTGGACCCGATGGTGGAGGGTAAGAATGTGTCTCTCGTCTGTGAAGTTCGGGGTGTGGACAGTCCAGATGAAGTTGTCTTTTTTAAGAATAAGACAGAGATCTCGAGAGGCAAAGAGAAGGAATACGTCATCGAGGACATCTCAAACAAGGACATCGGCTCATACGGGTGTAAAGCCACCTACAGTTACAAACACCTCGACCCAAATGCTCCACAACTCATCGACTCCTCTGATGAGCAGGTGCTCAGGATCATGGGTAAAGTCAATGTCACAATCACATCACAAAACACATCAGCATTCTAGTTACAAACCAGAATAATATTCGGACCTGTGCATGTGTTTGTATCAGCGGTTCCTTCAGCGGCTCAACTGGTCCATCATGATGACTGGCTGGAGTGCCAGCACCCAAACAGTACAGGTCCCTTTCGATGGTATCATGCTGAGACTGAGAATGCAGAATGGAAGAGCGTGCAGAATGTGTCAGGGTCCTACATCTACCCCCCAGTGGAAGGGTTCTACAGGTGCAGGGCTGAATTTAAGGACAAGGGTGTGTCCTACCCCAGCAACACTGTACACTTTGTTCCAGGTACAACCAGCCTCAGTCTGTCTCCTGCTTCCCTCAGTTCTTAAACCTGCTTCCTTCCTGCAGTCCATTACATCTCAGTCCTTGTTCTGGCTCCATCGTTTACTCCTGGTGCACCTCTGGCTTCCTTCCTTTACTCAGCCCCAGTTCCTGCTTCCTTCTCTTGCTAAACCTAAACAACTGTTTTGTCTCCTGGTTCAGACCTCGTCCAGTAAATATCGGAGTTCAATATCATGCAGAAGACACGATGGGAAGCAAGATGCGTTTTTTTACCCCGGAAAAAATAATAATAAAAAACATGGCAGAACAGAGAAAGAAAACGTTATATTTAATATAGTAAAAGTATTTATATAGTGAAAGAAAAGTGTGTTTGTCTCGTTTGTGGGGCGACTGTGGCGATGGCAGAGTATATAACTGATCATTTATACAAACATGGGACAGAGTTCATGATGTGTTCTAAAATATTACAAAGTACAAACAGGACATGATTTGTAGATGTGACAGTTAATAATTTCCTAAAACTGCTACAGAAATGATCATTTGTAAAACAATTCATATCAAGCCATGTGAAAAAGTTAGGACACCCCATGAGAATCTTTGTCTTTTTGAACATAGTTAAACATGAACATTTGAGCTTCATTTGAACAGTACTGAGGGATGCAGCTTATAGAACTAAACAAATAATGTTGAAAATTACTTTTAAACACGAGCGGTAAAATATAATAAACAAAAATGTAAATGTATTGTGAGGAAAAAGTTAGGACCCCCCACATTTATTACTACCTAAAATGTCTAAAATTAGAATCAGGTCACCACATCAGCTGCAGTGATTAGAGCATCGTTAGAGGACACTGGAGTTTTATTTAAAGCTCAGACGTTAGTTTGGTTTGTTCTTGATTGATGAAGTGAGTGTTATCACCATGGTGAGATCTAAAAAGCTCTCTGAGACCTGCAGAAAAAAGCTTGTAGATGCATATGAGTCTGGGAAGGGATTTAAAAAGATCTCAGAACAATTAGAAATCAGCCGTTCCACTGTCCAGAAAATCATTTACAAGTGGAGAACAAGTAAAACAACTGCCAACATGGTCAGGTCAGGAAGTCCTTGCAAGTTCAGCCCAAGAGCAGAAGTCTCCAAAAATCTTACAATGTCATCACGGGACCTACAGGAGCTCCTGCCACAGTTGATAAAGACTAAAGTTCACCAGAGAAACACCGAGACAAAGACCAGAACTTCTGGAACAATGTGCTCTGGACAGATGAATCCAAAGTTGAATTATTTGGGCACAGTAACAGAAGACATGATTGGTAAAAACCAAACACAGCATTTGAGCAGAAGAACCTTATACCAACTGTGAAGCATGGAGGTGGAAATGTCATGGTTTGGGGCTGATTTGCAGCAGCAGGGCGTGGCAAGCTCTCCATTATAGAATCCACGATGAATTAATCTCTGTATCAGAGGGGGCTTGAGGAAAATGTAAGACCATCTGTCCAAAAACTGAAGCTGAAGCGGAGGTGGACAATGCAGCATGACGATGACCCAAAACATTCCAGTAAATCCACCAAGGAATGAATCAAAAGAAAGAAATGGAGAGTTCTGGAATGGTCGAGTCAAAGCCCGGATCTTAATCCTGTTGAGATGCTTTTTCACATGACTGTATATACTGTGTTTAGCTGGATTTACTTCACTGTGTGGTTTCACTTTTAAACTTGTGTTCTGCAGCTCAGGGTTCTGAGGATCAGCTTCTCAGGAGAGTCGAAAAAGCTTCACGCACTAAAAAAAGCTTACTGTGGTAAAATGTACTAAAAGTATGACACAGGAACTAAACCTCTCTCTGTTGATACTGGTTAGAAGTGTCTCTGTAGTGCTGAAATTCATCGGTCGTTGGTTTAGTAAAATAAGTCACGTTACACTTTATTTTTCATGTTAAGCGCCGATGGTTCTGTCCGAGTCATTTTTACCGCCTCATATCAAACAGTTCATCTAATTTGAGGCGTTTTGAAAATATCAGCAGCAAACTGGATCAGAATTTAATCAGATGAACTTTGAAAGATGGAAGTGCAGCATTAAGCTCCATACGAGACACCAGCACAGCAGTTTTACAGCTTCTCATGTAAAAGCACCCAAACCTCGAGAACCCGACACGCCCACCGATGATGTCACGGGTCAAAAACCCAGTATTCTGTGGTATCAGCTGCGAAGTTCACAGTTTGAAACCTCTTTGTTTTTGGTGAAAAGACGCTTAACCGGTTCAAAATCAAGTTCACGGACCAGAACGGAGCTGTTCAGCATCGTTGGAAAAGGAGAAACTGAGGCCCTCTAGTGGGAACCAGTGATTTAAAGGAATATTTTGAAGTGATGTTGACAGATTAGTTTGAAGTTTGTTTGCTGACGTTTGGATGAATGTGTGAGAACATTTGGAGCATTTACGGGTCTGAGGTAGATGGTGGAGATGAGATGATCTGTGGTAGATGGTGGAGATGAGATGATCTGTGGTAGATGGTGGAGATGAGAAGATCTGTGGTAGATGGTGGAGATGAGATGATCTGTGGTAGATGGTAGAGATGAGAAGATCTGTGGTGGATTGTGGAGATGAGAAGATCTGTGGTAGATGGTGTAGATGAGAAGATCTGTAGTAGATGGTGGAGATGAGAAGATATGTGGTAGATGGTGGAGATGAGATGATCTGTGGTAGATGGTAGAGATGAGAAGATCTGTGGTGGATTGTGGAGATGAGAAGATCTGTGGTAGATGGTGGAGATGAGAAGATCTGTGGTAGATGGTGGAGATGAGAAGATCTGTGGTAGATGGTGGAGATGAGAAGATCTGTGATGGATGATTGACGTGAGGAAGAGCCTTCTAACACGTTTGATGAGACGCTGAATTGTCGTTCTGTTGTGTTTCTGCAGCACTCTGGAACTTCACACCTGCATCACAACAACCAGAAGGTAACACACACACACACGCACACACACTACACACACACACACCATATGGTTTACCTGGTATCTGTGGGATTAGTGTTGGTGTTTATGGATATATCTAGTTTTGGTGTTTGTGAGGGAGCTTTGGGTTGTTTGGGGAGACAACATTTGGTCAGAAGTATTTGGACGTCTCTTCTAATTTTTAAATTCTGGTGTTTCAGCCACAACAGTTACTAACAGGTGTAATAAATCAGTTATATAAAGGTGCAGCAACAGTTTAGGGAAGATCCTTTCCTGATCCAGCACAAACCAAGAAGCTCCAGTGTCCTGCACAGAGCCCTGAGCTCAGCCCCACTCAACAGTTCTGGGATGAATCGGAACACCGACTGATCAATCAGCCCAAATGCAGATGCTGTCATTTTTTGACTGAATAGAATTTCAGTTCTGTGGCGACACCCCTCACTGCCCTCACTCGGAAGACCCCAGGATCTTCCCACTGGACCACGGAGACCCAGAAGGCCTTCGACGACATAAAACTTTGGCTTACCTCACCACCGGTTCTTCAACTACCTGACCCTGAGGAACCATTTGTTGTCGAGGTAGACGCCTCAGATATTGGTGTAGGTGCTGTGCTTTCCCAGTGCCAAAGACCCAACAAGAAGCTCCACCCCTGTGCCTACTATTCCCATCGCCTCACTCCAGCTGAGCACAACTACAGCATTGGGGACAGGAAGTTCCTGGTGGTTAAGTTGGCCCTAGAGAACAGGAGGCATTGGTTGGAGGGGGTCAAGCACCCATTTGTGGTCTGGACTGACCACAAAAACCTGGCCTATATACAACAGGCCAAGCAGCTCAACTCTCGGCAGGCCCTATGGGTACTGTTCTTTGGTCGCTTTAACTTCCCGTTGTCATATAGGCCTGGTTCCAAAAACACAAAACCTGATGCCCTGTCCAGGCAAGGGGAAGCCCAGGTTCCTGACCCTTTGCCAGAACCCATCATTCCCACTCCCCAGATCCTAGCTCCCCTCTGCTGGGGATTGAAGGACTCCATTCAGAAGGCACTTCGGCAGGAGCCTGACTCTGGGGGTGGTCCTCCTATATGGCAGTATGTCCCACCAGCAGTCCACCATGTATTCGCTGGAGGCATGCCTCTCCTTTCTCTGGGCATCCAGGAATTAGCAGGACCCTGGAGTTCCATAATTATCATTATATCAGATGTATACATAAATATACACTTCATACCAATAAATAAATACACAGACACACCAAGTACTCTGCACTTGGGTCCACCACCTCCACCCACTCACCGTAACATGTTTAGAGTATTTATATAAACAGAACGACTGTTTTCTTTCTCTGGTTGTGTTCTCAGTGGTCCTGTTCCCCAAGTTTCCTCACCTCTACGTGTCTGATGAAGTAACTCTGCGGTGTAAACGTGGTTCTGAGGTTCTCACCACCAACGTCACGTGGTTCTTCAACAGTCAACCTCAACAAGCCATTGATGGTGTCTTGCACATCGCCATGGTAACACTGAGTCACTCTGGGAAGTACGTCTGTGAGAAGGACGGCGTCCGGAGTCTGGAACGGGAGATCGATGTGCTCGGTATGACATCACAGCACGCTCAGTATGACATCACAACACGCTCAGTATGACATCACAACACACTCAGTATGACATCACAACACGCTCAGTATGACATCACAACGCGCTCAGTATGGCATCACAACAAGAGCAGTACAGAGAGGAACCAGCATCGTAATCATTAACTTGCTGAACCCTTTCAGAATAAAGTGGACCTTCTCAAAAAAATGTGATTCTTCTACACTGTACATGACCAAAAGTATGTGGACACATTTCTAATAATTGAATTGGACGTTATAATAATAACTAGGATATTTAATTCCTCCTCACTGTTTCTTGCAACTATAAACCGTGCATTTAATCATTACTAAGGTTCTTATTTAATACTACCCCATGGCTAAAAGTTTGTAGACACCCTCATTAATGCTTTTGGCTTAATAACATGGTTCTAGAAGAGTGTGGAATGGAATATCAGCATGTGGTCACCAACATCAGATGCATTTGGTGCTGATTGTGATGAGCAGGTGACTGGTGTTCCTAAACCCCTGAGCTCTGTGGGGTATAATTCAGGTATAAGAGGGTATAATAAATAAATAAATATACATTTTACCCCTTCCTCTGTATTTTAGACATGGAGGCCCCTCACCAGCTTACTTTGCTAAGCAGAAGATCACTGGTTTATCCAGGCAGCGGCAGCTTGATGGAGCTCTATGTGGAGACCGGGATTCATGGGTGGCAATGTCTTTATACAAAACAAGGAGTTAAATATTATGTTTATTTACCACATGAGGATGATTGGAGAGACAACAAACGCAGAGCAACCATCCATGCTGAAGTAAAAGGAGGAGACAAGAGCGCCATCTTCTGGTGTGAAAACAAGGACATGCGCAGTAACGCCGTCACTCTCAGAGTCTCAAGTAACATTTATTATTATTTTTATTATTATTATTAATATTGTTATTATTATTATTATTATGATTAATATTGTTTATTATTGTTGTTATTTTTATTTTTTATTATTATTATTATACTTTAATTATATTATATTTTTCCACTGTGTTCCAAACTTCAAAAGAGAATGGTCAGAGTTAAAAAGTACATTTCTTAATGCAAGATTGAAAATAATTGAGGTCTTTCACCATCTACTGTACATGATATTATGAAAGGATTCAGGAAATCTGGAGAGATTTGAGTCTTTGTTGAGTCCTCAGACAGCACTGCATGAGAAACCGTCCTGCTGATGTGATAAATACAGTCACATGGGCTCGGGACAACTTCAGAAAACCATTATTTAACACAGTCCACAGTCCGGATTCTTCTTTTACTGCAATTTACTAAGCGTCTTAACTTTTCCAGAAATTTGCAGGATGCAGCAGGCAAGATTGGAGTTTCAGAAAGGTTCTGGACACGTCAGAGTTGAGCTGTAATGTCTATCTTTTTGTTTTTGTCTCTCCTTCAGATAAGCTAGTGATGCTGCAGGCTCTGGACCCGATGGTGGAGGGTAAGAATGTGTCTCTCGTCTGTGAAGTTCGGGGTGTGGACAGTCCAGATGAAGTTGTCTTTTTTAAGAATAAGACAGAGATCTCGAGAGGCAAAGACAAGGAATACGTCATCGAGGACATCTCAAACAAGGACATCGGCTCATACGGGTGTAAAGCCACCTACAGTTACAAACACCTCGACCCAAATGCTCCACAACTCATCGACTCCTCTGATGAGCAGGTGCTCAGGATCATGGGTAAAGTCAATGTCACAATCACATCACAAAACACATCAGCATTCTAATTACAAACCAGAATAATATTCGGACCTGTGCATGTGTTTGTATCAGCGGTTCCTTCAGCGGCTCAACTGGTCCATCATGATGACTGGCTGGAGTGCCAGCACCCAAACAGTACAGGTCCCTTTCGATGGTATCATGCTGAGACTGAGAATGCAGAATGGAAGAGCGTGCCGAGTGAGTCAGGGTCCTACATCTACCCCCCAGTGGAAGGGTTCTACAGGTGCAGGGCTGAATTTAAGGACAAGGGTGTGTCCTACCCCAGCAACACTGTACACTTTGTTCCAGGTACAACCAGCTCAGTCTGTCTCCTGCTTCCCTCAGTTCTTAAACCTGCTTCCTTCCTGCAGTCCATTACATCTCAGTCCTTGTTCTGGCTTCATCGTTTACTCCTGGTGCACCTCTGGCTTCCTTCCTTTACTCAGCCCCAGTTCCTGCTTCCTTCTCTTGCTAAACCTAAACAACTGTTTTGTCTCCTGGTTCAGACCTCGTCCAGTCAATATCGGAGTTCAATATCATGCAGAAGACACGATGGGAAGCAAGATGCGTTTTTTTACCCCGGAAAAAATAATAATAAAAAACATGGCAGAACAGAGAAAGAAAACGTTATATTTAATATAGTAAAAGTATTTATATAGTGAAAGAAAAGTGTGTTTGTCTCGTTTGTGGGGCGACTGTGGCGATGGCAGAGTATATAACTGATCATTTATACAAACATGGGACAGAGTTCATGATGTGTTCTAAAATATTACAAAGTACAAACAGGACATGATTTGTAGATGTGACAGTTAATAATTTCCTAAAACTGCTACAGAAATGATCATTTGTAAAACAATTCATATCAAGCCATGTGAAAAAGTTAGGACACCCCATGAGAATCTTTGTCTTTTTGAACATAGTTAAACATGAACAGTTGAGCTTCATTTGAACAGTACTGAGGGATGCAGCTTATAGAACTAAACAAATAATGTTGAAAATTACTTTTAAACACGAGCGGTAAAATATAATAAACAAAAATGTAAATGTATTGTGAGGAAAAAGTTAGGACCCCCCACATTTATTACTACCTAAAATGTCTAAAATTAGAATCAGGTCACCACATCAGCTGCAGTGATTAGAGCATCGTTAGAGGACACTGGAGTTTTATTTAATAATAATAATAATAATACATTTTATTTATATAGCGCTTTTCAAGATACTCAAAGACGCTTTACATAAGACAAATAATCAAAACAAATACGTACATACACCATACAAATCATAGTACAAAATCAAAATAGTACATCAACATCAAGAATAATTAAGATAAAAACAAAGAGAGCAGCATAAGACAGTTCATTAAAAATTAGCTAAATTATGAGAGAGAACAACAAATATAGAACCAGTTGCATGGTGATGGTGGACGCTGGCGCATTTGGCTGCCGCTACCGTTACCGTATTTTACCGTATTTTACCGTATTTTATTGTATTTTTATCGTTTTTCGTTTTCATCTTTTTACACACCTTGTGGATCTATTTCTTTTATGTTACTTTTGATACTTTTATTTGTGCTTTTGATACTTTTTGTTCTTTCTACTGTACATCGCGTCTGCGGCCGGTGGTGAACGGTGGATGAGTTTTCCTGGGATCGGCACGATGTTGAACTATTCCGTTGACCAGCTGAGGAAGTTCAACAACTGCACTACTCCATCGTGTATTTCAGTCATCAAACAGCTTGGACTCCTTCGCCGGCCTCGTTATATTCACAGGGGCTCCCGGAGAAAGCTTGTTTATCTTCGAAACGGTAACGCTATTCCATCCTTCTGGTCAGCCGTGCACACTGTCGCTCCGCAAACACGTCATCAGAGCGCTGCTGCCTTGCACACCAGTAGCGGTGTAGTCTCCATGACAACGCTGTCCACGGAGTGGGATGGGAAACGCGGAGTGGACTTAGCAAATCTCCGTTCTCTTCCTCGTTCCTCACAGCCAACTACACAACAATACCACTTGAAAATGGCATTGCTTAATGTTCGTTCACTCAACACAAAAAGTACTGTACTCAGTGAATTTATATCTGACAGTGAACTAGACTTTTTCTGTCTCACTGAAACTTGGCATAAACCCTTGGATTATTTTACGTTAAATCAGACCACGCCAATGGGATACTCGTATATTGATGAACCTCGTATGGAAGGGCGAGGTGGTGGTGTTGCTGCAGTCTATAGGGATGATATTAAAATAACCACTTTGTCTTTTCCTGCTGCTCTTTCTTTTGAACACCTGGCTTTCAAGTTGTCAGGGCCTACTCCTCTGGTCACTGCTGTAGTTTATCGTCCGCCAAAGCCAAACGCTTCCTTTCTCTCTGATTTTTCAGATTTTTTAACCCAGCTTAGTGCCCTCTCATCCTCTGTACTGCTTATGGGTGATTTTAACATCCATATTGATGACAACAACTGTAAATTTGCCAGGGAATTTTTGGAATTGTTACAGTGTTTTAATTTCACACAACATATACATTTTCCAACTCATAAAAAAGGTCATACTCTTGACCTTGTCTGCTCTACTGGTGTCCTAGTTCATCAGCCGTCCAGCCATGACCTTACTGTCTCTGATCATTTGACAATCATCATGGACATTGAGGTCACTAGGCCCATCACTAGAGCTAAACGTAAAATATCCTTCAGGAATCTTCAATATATCTCTCCCTCTGCTTTCTCAGATTCTCTTGTTAAAAAGATGTCTGTCTGTCCTGTACTGTCTAGTAATTCATCTGACCTTGTCGATTACTATAATGACATACTCGCCTCATGTCTTGATGAGCTGGCTCCTTTGAGAACCAAATTTGTTTCATTTAGTCATTCTGCACCATGGTACACAATTGAGCTTCACCAAATGAAATCCCGTAAACGCCAGCTTGAAAGACTTTATAAGAAAACCGGTCTAACAGTACATTATCAGATTTATTCTGATTATCTTCAACATTACAAAGACGCTCTTACGGCAGCCCGATCCACTTACTATTCCGAACTCATACATGCTGGATCAACAAATCCTAAGACTCTCTTTTCCACAATAAATAAACTTCTCAAACCAGTTGACAATACTACCAATTCCTTTACAGTTGACAAGTGTAACTCTTACCTCTCATTTTTTCAAACAAAAGTTGAGAATATCCACAATTTTCTGACAGTTTCCCCTGTCATCTCTGTTTCTCCGCCTATCTCACCTCAATTTATTACCCAGCCTCTGTCTCAGTTCTCACCTGTGTCTCATTTGGACCTATCTGAGATCTTAACAGGGATGCGAAGCTCCACTTGTGTTTTGGATCCTGCTCCATCAAAACTTGTTAAGGGTTGTTTTCCAGTTATCTCATCACTTATCACAGAGATAATCAATTCCTCTCTTAGTTCTGGCTCAGTCCCTCAATCACTCAAATTGGCTGCTGTTACTCCCATACTTAAAAAACCTGGACTTGACTCTAACATTATGAGTAACTTTCGGCCCATTTCCAATCTTCCATTTCTGTCGAAAATACTGGAACGTGTTGTTGCCTCACAGCTCAAAGATCACCTAAATTCCAATAATCTATTTGAATCATTTCAGTCTGGTTTCCGCCCCCAGCACAGCACTGAGTCAGCCCTCCTCAAAGTCACAAATGACCTTCTTCTTTCCTCAGACTCTGGACAAATTAATATTCTCGTCCTCCTTGATCTTACTGCAGCTTTTGACACCATTAATCACTCCATTCTTCTGTCCCGCCTTGAATCCTCTGTCAACATCACTGGTACTGCCCTTTTGTGGTTAAGGTCATATCTCATAAACAGACAACAGTTTGTTAATATCAACAATTGTAGTTCTGCCATTGCTCCACTGTCCCAAGGCGTTCCCCAAGGCTCAGTGTTAGGTCCCCTTTTGTTTATTCTTTATATGCTCCCCCTTGGTGACATCATACGTCGGCATGGTTTACATTTCCACTGCTATGCTGATGATATTCAGCTTTACATCTCCTCCAAATCCATTAATACTGAACTTCACTCCACTCTGACAAATTGCATCACTGAAATGAAATTGTGGATGAAAGCTAATTTCCTCAAATTAAACTGTGAAAAATCAGATATGATCATCGTAGGTCCTACAACCCTGGCAAAAACCACAAAAAATTTTCAAATGACCATTGATAATGACACTTAGTCTCCGTCTTCTAACATCCGAAATCTTGGTGTAATTTTTGATAGCAACCTCTCTTTTGACCGCCATGTAAATCACATCACCAAAACTGCTTTCTTTCATCTAAAAAACATAGCACGTCTACGTCCATCACTCTCCTTTTCTGCCGCCGAAACCTTGATTCATGCTTTTATTACATCCAGAATTGATTATTGCAATAGCATCCTTTATGGTACATCTAACAAAATCCTAAAAAAACTTCAGTATATCCAGAATTCAGCTGCTCGCCTCCTTACTCATACTCGCTCCCGTGATCATATTACACCTGTTCTCCAAAAACTTCATTGGCTTCCCGTTGCTCAACGCATTCAATTCAAAATTCTTCTATTCACTCACAAAGCTCTCCATAATCAGGCCCCATCCTACCTCACCGACCTGCTCCATCAGCACATTCCCTCCCGTAGCCTTCGCTCTTCTGAGGCTAACCTACTGTCCATACCCTCTAGGACCAAGCACCGGACCTGGGGTGACAGGGCCTTTTCCATAGCTGCTCCATCTTTATGGAATGCTCTCCCCAAACACCTACGAGATTGTCCTGACCTGTCCAAATTCAAGTCACTTCTCAAAACTCATCTATTCAAAATGGCATTTAACTTGTAACAACACGAAATAAATGCTTTTATTTTTGCTATTCTTTTTAATAGTTTTTATACTTAGATCACGACAGAAATGTGAAGTCCTAGATCCTAAAACTTGTAAAGTTTTCAGTTTCCTGATTGCATGTAAATCTGTCCTGTTTCTGTCTAATTTTAAGAAATTGTTCTATATTTGTTGTTCTCTCTCATAATTTAGCTAATTTTTAATGAACTGTCTTATGCTGCTCTCTTTGTTTTTATCTTAATTATTCTTGATGTTGATGTACTATTTTGATTTTGTACTATGATTTGATTTGTATGGTGTATGTACGTATTTGTTTTGATTATTTGTCTTATGTAAAGCGTCTTTGAGTATCTTGAAAAGCGCTATATAAATAAAATGTATTATTATTATTATTAACAATTTCTTAAAATTAGACAGAAACAGGACAGATTTACATGCAATCAGGAAACTGAAAACTTTACAAGTTTTAGGATCTAGGACTTCACATTTCTGTCGTGATCTAAGTATAAAAACTATTAAAAAGAATAGCAAAAATAAAAGCATTTATTTCGTGTTGTTACAAGTTAAATGCCACTCTGAATAGATGAGTTTTGAGAAGTGACTTGAATTTGGACAGGTCAGGACAATCTCGTAGGTGTTTGGGGAGAGCATTCCATAAAGATGGAGCAGCTATGGAAAAGGCCCTGTCACCCCAGGTCCGGTGCTTGGTCCTAGAGGGTATGGACAGTAGGTTAGCCTCAGAAGAGCGAAGGCTACGGGAGGGAATGTGCTGATGGAGCAGGTCGGTGAGGTAGGATGGGGCCTGATTATGGAGAGCTTTGTGAGTGAATAGAAGAATTTTGAATTGAATGCGTTGAGCAACGGGAAGCCAATGAAGTTTTTGGAGAACAGGTGTAATATGATCACGGGAGCGAGTATGAGTAAGGAGGCGAGCAGCTGAATTCTGGATATACTGAAGTTTTTTTAGGATTTTGTTAGATGTACCATAAAGGATGCTATTTAAAGCTCAGACGTTAGTTTGGTTTGTTCTTGATTGATGAAGTGAGTGTTATCACCATGGTGAGATCTAAAAAGCTCTCTGAGACCTGCAGAAAAAAGCTTGTAGATGCATATGAGTCTGGGAAGGGATTTAAAAAGATCTCAGAACAATTAGAAATCAGCCGTTCCACTGTCCAGAAAATCATTTACAAGTGGAGAACAAGTAAAACAACTGCCAACATGGTCAGGTCAGGACGTCCTTGCAAGTTCAGCCCAAGAGCAGAAGTCTCCAAAAATCCTACGTCATCACGGGACCTACAGGAGCTCCTGCCACAGTTGATAAAGACTAAAGTTCACCAGAGAAACACAGAGACAAAGACCAGAACTTCTGGAACAATGTGCTCTGGACAGATGAATCCAAAGTTGAATTATTTGGGCACAGTAACAGAAGACATGATTGGTAAAAACAAAACACAGCATTTGAGCAGAAGAACCTCATACCAACTGTGAAGCATGGAGATGGAAATGTCATGGTTTGGGGCTGATTTGCAGCAGCAGGGCGTGGCAAGCTCTCCATTATAGAATCCACGATGAATTCTTCTCTGTATCAGAGGGGGCTTGAGGAAAATGTAAGACCATCTGTCCAAAAACTGAAGCTGAAGCGGAAGTGGACAATGCAGCATGACGATGACCCAAAACATTCCAGTAAATCCACCAAGTAACGACTCAAAAGAAAGAAATGGAGAGTTTCTGGAATGGTCGAGTCAAAGCCCGGATCTTAATCCTGTTGAGATGCTTTTTCACATGACTGTATATACTGTGTTTAGCTGGATTTACTTCACTGTGTGGTTTCACTTTTAAACTTGTGTTCTGCAGCTCAGGGTTCTGAGGATCAGCTTCTCAGGAGAGTCGAAAAAGCTTCACGCACTAAAAAAAGCTTACTGTGGTAAAATGTACTAAAAGTATGACACAGGAACTAAACCTCTCTCTGTTGATACTGGTTAGAAGTGTCTCTGTAGTGCTGAAATTCATCGGTCGTTGGTTTAGTAAAATAAGTCACGTTACACTTTATTTTTCATGTTAAGCGCCGATGGTTCTGTCCGAGTCATTTTTACCGCCTCATATCAAACAGTTCATCTAATTTGAGGCGTTTTGAAAATATCAGCAGCAAACTGGATCAGAATTTAATCAGATGAACTTTGAAAGATGGAAGTGCAGCATTAAGCTCCATACGAGACACCAGCACAGCAGTTTTACAGCTTCTCATGTAAAAGCACCCAAACCTCGAGAACCCGACACGCCCACCGATGATGTCACGGGTCAAAAACCCAGTATTCTGTGGTATCAGCTGCGAAGTTCACGGTTTGAAACCTCTTTGTTTTTGGTGAAAACACACTTAACCGGTTCAAAATCAAGTTCACGGACCAGAACGGAGCTGTTCAGCATCGTTGGAAAAGGAGAAACTGAGGCCCTCTAGTGGGAACCAGTGATTTAAAGGAATATTATGGAGTGATGTTGACATTAGTTTGAAGTTTGTTTGCTGATGTTTGGATTAATGTGTGAGAACATTTGGAGCATTTATGGGTCTGTGGTAGATGGTGGAGATGAGAAGATCTGTGGTAGATGGTGGAGATGAGAAGATTTGTGGTGGATGGTTGACGTGAGGAAGAGCCTTCTAACACGTTCGATGAGACACTGAATTGTCGTTCTGTTGTGTTTCTGCAGCACTCTGGAACTTCACATCTGCAGCACAGGAACTAGAAGGTAACACACACACACACACTATACACACACCATACGGTTTACCTGGTATCTGTGGGATTAGTGTTGGTGTTATGGATATATCTAGTTTGGGTGTTTGTGAGGGAGCTTGGGGGTGTTTGGGGAGACAACATTTGGTCAGAAGTATTTGGACGTCTCTTCTAATTTTTTAATTCTGGTGTTTCAGCCACAACAGTTACTAACAGGTGTAATAAATCAGTTATATAAAGGTGCAGCAACAGTTTAGGGAAGGTCCTTTCCTGATCCAGCACAAAGCAAGAAGCTCCGGTGTCCTGCACAGAGCCCTGACCTTAACCCCACTCAACAGTTCTGGGATGAATCGGAACACCGACTGATCAATCAGCCCAAATGCAGATGCTGTCATTTTTTGACTGAATAGAATTTCAGTTCTGTGGCGACACCCCTCACTGCCCTCACTCGGAAGACCCCAGGATCTTCCCACTGGACCACGGAGACCCAGAAGGCCTTCGACGACATAAAACTTTGGCTTACCTCACAACCGGTTCTTCAACTACCTGACACTGGGAACCATTTGTTGTCGAGGTAGACGCCTCAGATATTGGTGTAGGTGCTGTGCTTTCCCAGTGCCAAAGACCCAACAAGAAGCTCCACCCCTGTGCCTACTATTCCCATCGCCTCACTCCAGCTGAGCACAACTACAGCATTGGGGACAGGAAGTTCCTGGTGGTTAAGTTGGCCCTAGAGGACAGGAGGCATTGGTTGGAGGGGGTCAAGCACCCATTTGTGGTCTGGACTGACCACAAAAACCTGGCCTATATACAACAGGCCAAGCAGCTCAACTCTCGGCAGGCCCTATGGGTACTGTTCTTTGGTCGCTTTAACTTCCCGTTGTCATATAGGCCTGGTTCCAAAAACACAAAACCTGATGCCCTGTCCAGGCAAGGGGAAGCCCAGGTTCCTGACCCTTTGCCAGAACCCATCATTCCCACTCCCCAGATCCTAGCTCCCCTCTGCTGGGGATTGAAGGACTCCATTCAGAAGGCACTTCGGCAGGAGCCTGACTCTGGGGGTGGTCCTCCTATATGGCAGTATGTCCCACCAGCAGTCCACCATGTATTCGCTGGAGGCATGCCTCTCCTTTCTCTGGGCATCCAGGAATTAGCAGGACCCTGGAGTTCCATAATTATCATTATATCAGATGTATACATAAATATACACTTCATACCAATAAATAAATACACAGACACACCAAGTACTCTGCACTTGGGTCCACCACCTCCACCCACTCACCGTAACATGTTTAGAGTATTTATATAAACAGAACGACTGTTTTCTTTCTCTGGTTGTGTTCTCAGTGGTCCTGTTCCCCAAGTTTCCTCACCTCTACGTGTCTGATGAAGTAACTCTGCGGTGTAAACGTGGTTCTGAGGTTCTCACCACCAACGTCACGTGGTTCTTCAACAGTCAACCTCAACAAGCCATTGATGGTGTCTTGCACATCGCCATGGTAACACTGAGTCACTCTGGGAAGTACGTCTGTGAGAAGGACGGCGTCCGGAGTCTGGAACGGGAGATCGATGTGCTCGGTATGACATCACAGCACGCTCAGTATGACATCACAACACGCTCAGTATGACATCACAACACACTCAGTATGACATCACAACACGCTCAGTATGACATCACAACGCGCTCAGTATGGCATCACAACAAGAGCAGTACAGAGAGGAACCAGCATCGTAATCATTAACTTGCTGAACCCTTTCAGAATAAAGTGGACCTTCTCAAAAAAATGTGATTCTTCTACACTGTACATGACCAAAAGTATGTGGACACATTTCTAATAATTGAATTGGACGTTATAATAATAACTAGGATGTTTAATTCCTCCTCACTGTTTCTTGCAACTATAAACCGTGCATTTAATCATTACTAAGGTTCTTATTTAATACTACCCCATGGCTAAAAGTTTGTAGACACCCTCATTAATGCTTTTGGCTTAATAACATGGTTCTAGAAGAGTGTGGAATGGAATATCAGCATGTGGTCACCAACATCAGATGCATTTGGTGCTGATTGTGATGAGCAGGTGACTGGTGTTCCTAAACCCCTGAGCTCTGTGGGGTATAATTCAGGTATAAGAGGGTATAATAAATAAATAAATATACATTTTACCCCTTCCTCTGTATTTTAGACATGGAGGCCCCTCACAAGCTTACTTTGCTAAGCAGAAGATCACTGGTTTATCCAGGCAGCGGCAGCTTGATGGAGCTCTATGTGGAGACCGGGATTCATGGGTGGCAATGTCGTTATACAAAACAAGGAGTTAAATATTATGTTTATTTACCACATGAGGATGATTGGAGAGACAACAAACGCAGAGCAACCATCCATGCTGAAGTAAAAGGAGGAGACAAGAGCGCCATCTTCTGGTGTGAAAACAAGGACATGCGCAGTAACGCCGTCACTCTCAGAGTCTCAAGTAACATTTATTATTATTTTTATTATTATTATTAATATTGTTATTATTATTATTATTATGATTAATATTGTTTATTATTGTTGTTATTTTTATTTTTTATTATTATTATTATACTTTAATTATATTATATTTTTCCACTGTGTTCCAAACTTCAAAAGAGAATGGTCAGAGTTAAAAAGTACATTTCTTAATGCAAGATTGAAAATAATTGAGGTCTTTCACCATCTACTGTACATGATATTATGAAAGGATTCAGGATATCTGGAGAGATTTGAGTCTTTGTTGAGTCCTCAGACAGCACTGCATGAGAAACCGTCCTGCTGATGTGATAAATACAGTCACATGGGCTCGGGACAACTTCAGAAAACCATTATTTAACACAGTCCACAGTCCGGATTCTTCTTTTACTGCAATTTACTAAGCGTCTTAACTTTTCCAGAAATTTGCAGGATGCAGCAGGCAAGATTGGAGTTTCAGAAAGGTTCTGGACACGTCAGAGTTGAGCTGTAATGTCTATCTTTTTGTTTTTGTCTCTCCTTCAGATAAGCTAGTGATGCTGCAGGCTCTGGACCCGATGGTGGAGGGTAAGAATGTGTCTCTCGTCTGTGAAGTTCGGGGTGTGGACAGTCCAGATGAAGTTGTCTTTTTTAAGAATAAGACAGAGATCTCGAGAGGCAAAGAGAAGGAATACGTCATCGAGGACATCTCAAACAAGGACATCGGCTCATACGGGTGTAAAGCCACCTACAGTTACAAACACCTCGACCCAAATGCTCCACAACTCATCGACTCCTCTGATGAGCAGGTGCTCAGGATCATGGGTAAAGTCAATGTCACAATCACATCACAAAACACATCAGCATTCTAGTTACAAACCAGAATAATATTCGGACCTGTGCATGTGTTTGTATCAGCGGTTCCTTCAGCGGCTCAACTGGTCCATCATGATGACTGGCTGGAGTGCCAGCACCCAAACAGTACAGGTCCCTTTCGATGGTATCATGCTGAGACTGAGAATGCAGAATGGAAGAGCGTGCAGAATGTGTCAGGGTCCTACATCTACCCCCCAGTGGAAGGGTTCTACAGGTGCAGGGCTGAATTTAAGGACAAGGGTGTGTCCTACCCCAGCAACACTGTACACTTTGTTCCAGGTACAACCAGCCTCAGTCTGTCTCCTGCTTCCCTCAGTTCTTAAACCTGCTTCCTTCCTGCAGTCCATTACATCTCAGTCCTTGTTCTGGCTTCATCGTTTACTCCTGGTGCACCTCTGGCTTCCTTCCTTTACTCAGCCCCAGTTCCTGCTTCCTTCTCTTGCTAAACCTAAACAACTGTTTTGTCTCCTGGTTCAGACCTCGTCCAGTCAATATCGGAGTTCAATATCATGCAGAAGACACGATGGGAAGCAAGATGCGTTTTTTTACCCCGGAAAAAATAATAATAAAAAACATGGCAGAACAGAGAAAGAAAACGTTATATTTAATATAGTAAAAGTATTTATATAGTGAAAGAAAAGTGTGTTTGTCTCGTTTGTGGGGCGACTGTGGCGATGGCAGAGTATATAACTGATCATTTATACAAACATGGGACAGAGTTCATGATGTGTTCTAAAATATTACAAAGTACAAACAGGACATGATTTGTAGATGTGACAGTTAATAATTTCCTAAAACTGCTACAGAAATGATCATTTGTAAAACAATTAATATCAAGCCATGTGAAAAAGTTAGGACACCCCATGAGAATCTTTGTCTTTTTGAACATAGTTAAACATGAACAGTTGAGCTTCATTTGAACAGTACTGAGGGATGCAGCTTATAGAACTAAACAAATAATGTTGAAAATTACTTTTAAACACGAGCGGTAAAATATAATAAACAAAAATGTAAATGTATTGTGAGGAAAAAGTTAGGACCCCCCACATTTATTACTACCTAAAATGTCTAAAATTAGAATCAGGTCACCACATCAGCTGCAGTGATTAGAGCATCGTTAGAGGACACTGGAGTTTTATTTAATAATAATAATAATAATACATTTTATTTATATAGCGCTTTTCAAGATACTCAAAGACGCTTTACATAAGACAAATAATCAAAACAAATACGTACATACACCATACAAATCATAGTACAAAATCAAAATAGTACATCAACATCAAGAATAATTAAGATAAAAACAAAGAGAGCAGCATAAGACAGTTCATTAAAAATTAGCTAAATTATGAGAGAGAACAACAAATATAGAACAATTTCTTAAAATTAGACAGAAACAGGACAGATTTACATGCAATCAGGAAACTGAAAACTTTACAAGTTTTAGGATCTAGGACTTCACATTTCTGTCGTGATCTAAGTATAAAAACTATTAAAAAGAATAGCAAAAATAAAAGCATTTATTTTGTGTTGTTACAAGTTAAATGCCACTCTGAATAGATGAGTTTTGAGAAGTGACTTGAATTTGGACAGGTCAGGACAATCTCGTAGGTGTTTGGGGAGAGCATTCCATAAAGATGGAGCAGCTATGGAAAAGGCCCTGTCACCCCAGGTCCGGTGCTTGGTCCTAGAGGGTATGGACAGTAGGTTAGCCTCAGAAGAGCGAAGGCTACGGGAGGGAATGTGCTGATGGAGCAGGTCGGTGAGGTAGGATGGGGCCTGATTATGGAGAGCTTTGTGAGTGAATAGAAGAATTTTGAATTGAATGCGTTGAGCAACGGGAAGCCAATGAAGTTTTTGGAGAACAGGTGTAATATGATCACGGGAGCGAGTATGAGTAAGGAGGCGAGCAGCTGAATTCTGGATATACTGAAGTTTTTTTAGGATTTTGTTAGATGTACCATAAAGGATGCTATTTAAAGCTCAGACGTTAGTTTGGTTTGTTCTTGATTGATGAAGTGAGTGTTATCACCATGGTGAGATCTAAAAAGCTCTCTGAGACCTGCAGAAAAAAGCTTGTAGATGCATATGAGTCTGGGAAGGGATTTAAAAAGATCTCAGAACAATTAGAAATCAGCCGTTCCACTGTCCAGAAAATCATTTACAAGTGGAGAACAAGTAAAACAACTGCCAACATGGTCAGGTCAGGACGTCCTTGCAAGTTCAGCCCAAGAGCAGAAGTCTCCAAAAATCCTACGTCATCACGGGACCTACAGGAGCTCCTGCCACAGTTGATAAAGACTAAAGTTCACCAGAGAAACACAGAGACAAAGACCAGAACTTCTGGAACAATGTGCTCTGGACAGATGAATCCAAAGTTGAATTATTTGGGCACAGTAACAGAAGACATGATTGGTAAAAACAAAACACAGCATTTGAGCAGAAGAACCTCATACCAACTGTGAAGCATGGAGATGGAAATGTCATGGTTTGGGGCTGATTTGCAGCAGCAGGGCGTGGCAAGCTCTCCATTATAGAATCCACGATGAATTCTTCTCTGTATCAGAGGGGGCTTGAGGAAAATGTAAGACCATCTGTCCAAAAACTGAAGCTGAAGCGGAAGTGGACAATGCAGCATGACGATGACCCAAAACATTCCAGTAAATCCACCAAGTAACGACTCAAAAGAAAGAAATGGAGAGTTTCTGGAATGGTCGAGTCAAAGCCCGGATCTTAATCCTGTTGAGATGCTTTTTCACATGACTGTATATACTGTGTTTAGCTGGATTTACTTCACTGTGTGGTTTCACTTTTAAACTTGTGTTCTGCAGCTCAGGGTTCTGAGGATCAGCTTCTCAGGAGAGTCGAAAAAGCTTCACGCACTAAAAAAAACTTACTGTGGTAAAATGTACTAAAAGTATGACACAGGAACTAAACCTCTCTCTGTTGATACTGGTTAGAAGTGTCTCTGTAGTGCTGAAATTCATCGGTCGTTGGTTTAGTAAAATAAGTCACGTTACACTTTATTTTTCATGTTAAGCGCCGTTGGTTCTGTCCGAGTCATTTTTACCGCCTCATATCAAACAGTTCATCTAATTTGAGGCGTTTTGAAAATATCAGCAGCAAACTGGATCAGAATTTAATCAGATGAACTTTGAAAGATGGAAGTGCAGCATTAAGCTCCATACGAGACACCAGCACAGCAGTTTTACAGCTTCTCATGTAAAAGCACCCAAACCTCGAGAACCCGACACGCCCACCGATGATGTCACGGGTCAAAAACCCAGTATTCTGTGGTATCAGCTGCGAAGTTCACGGTTTGAAACCTCTTTGTTTTTGGTGAAAACACACTTAACCGGTTCAAAATCAAGTTCACGGACCAGAACGGAGCTGTTCAGCATCGTTGGAAAAGGAGAAACTGAGGCCCTCTAGTGGGAACCAGTGATTTAAAGGAATATTATGGAGTGATGTTGACATTAGTTTGAAGTTTGTTTGCTGATGTTTGGATTAATGTGTGAGAACATTTGGAGCATTTATGGGTCTGTGGTAGATGGTGGAGATGAGAAGATCTGTGGTAGATGGTGGAGATGAGAAGATTTGTGGTGGATGGTTGACGTGAGGAAGAGCCTTCTAACACGTTCGATGAGACACTGAATTGTCGTTCTGTTGTGTTTCTGCAGCACTCTGGAACTTCACATCTGCAGCACAGGAACTAGAAGGTAACACACACACACACACTATACACACACCATACGGTTTACCTGGTATCTGTGGGATTAGTGTTGGTGTTATGGATATATCTAGTTTGGGTGTTTGTGAGGGAGCTTGGGGGTGTTTGGGGAGACAACATTTGGTCAGAAGTATTTGGACGTCTCTTCTAATTTTTTAATTCTGGTGTTTCAGCCACAACAGTTACTAACAGGTGTAATAAATCAGTTATATAAAGGTGCAGCAACAGTTTAGGGAAGGTCCTTTCCTGATCCAGCACAAAGCAAGAAGCTCCGGTGTCCTGCACAGAGCCCTGACCTTAACCCCACTCAACAGTTCTGGGATGAATCGGAACACCGACTGATCAATCAGCCCAAATGCAGATGCTGTCATTTTTTGACTGAATAGAATTTCAGTTCTGTGGCGACACCCCTCACTGCCCTCACTCGGAAGACCCCAGGATCTTCCCACTGGACCACGGAGACCCAGAAGGCCTTCGACGACATAAAACTTTGGCTTACCTCACAACCGGTTCTTCAACTACCTGACACTGGGAACCATTTGTTGTCGAGGTAGACGCCTCAGATATTGGTGTAGGTGCTGTGCTTTCCCAGTGCCAAAGACCCAACAAGAAGCTCCACCCCTGTGCCTACTATTCCCATCGCCTCACTCCAGCTGAGCACAACTACAGCATTGGGGACAGGAAGTTCCTGGTGGTTAAGTTGGCCCTAGAGGACAGGAGGCATTGGTTGGAGGGGGTCAAGCACCCATTTGTGGTCTGGACTGACCACAAAAACCTGGCCTATATACAACAGGCCAAGCAGCTCAACTCTCGGCAGGCCCTATGGGTACTGTTCTTTGGTCGCTTTAACTTCCCGTTGTCATATAGGCCTGGTTCCAAAAACACAAAACCTGATGCCCTGTCCAGGCAAGGGGAAGCCCAGGTTCCTGACCCTTTGCCAGAACCCATCATTCCCACTCCCCAGATCCTAGCTCCCCTCTGCTGGGGATTGAAGGACTCCATTCAGAAGGCACTTCGGCAGGAGCCTGACTCTGGGGGTGGTCCTCCTATATGGCAGTATGTCCCACCAGCAGTCCACCATGTATTCGCTGGAGGCATGCCTCTCCTTTCTCTGGGCATCCAGGAATTAGCAGGACCCTGGAGTTCCATAATTATCATTATATCAGATGTATACATAAATATACACTTCATACCAATAAATAAATACAGACACACCAAGTACTCTGCACTTGGGTCCACCACCTCCACCCACTCACCGTAACATGTTTAGAGTATTTATATAAACAGAACGACTGTTTTCTTTCTCTGGTTGTGTTCTCAGTGGTCCTGTTCCCCAAGTTTCCTCACCTCTACGTGTCTGATGAAGTAACTCTGCGGTGTAAACGTGGTTCTGAGGTTCTCACCACCAACGTCACGTGGTTCTTCAACAGTCAACCTCAACAAGCCATTGATGGTGTCTTGCACATCGCCATGGTAACACTGAGTCACTCTGGGAAGTACGTCTGTGAGAAGGACGGCGTCCGGAGTCTGGAACGGGAGATCGATGTGCTCGGTATGACATCACAGCACGCTCAGTATGACATCACAACACGCTCAGTATGACATCACAACACACTCAGTATGACATCACAACACGCTCAGTATGACATCACAACGCGCTCAGTATGGCATCACAACAAGAGCAGTACAGAGAGGAACCAGCATCGTAATCATTAACTTGCTGAACCCTTTCAGAATAAAGTGGACCTTCTCAAAAAAATGTGATTCTTCTACACTGTACATGACCAAAAGTATGTGGACACATTTCTAATAATTGAATTGGACGTTATAATAATAACTAGGATGTTTAATTCCTCCTCACTGTTTCTTGCAACTATAAACCGTGCATTTAATCATTACTAAGGTTCTTATTTAATACTACCCCATGGCTAAAAGTTTGTAGACACCCTCATTAATGCTTTTGGCTTAATAACATGGTTCTAGAAGAGTGTGGAATGGAATATCAGCATGTGGTCACCAACATCAGATGCATTTGGTGCTGATTGTGATGAGCAGGTGACTGGTGTTCCTAAACCCCTGAGCTCTGTGGGGTATAATTCAGGTATAAGAGGGTATAATAAATAAATAAATATACATTTTACCCCTTCCTCTGTATTTTAGACATGGAGGCCCCTCACAAGCTTACTTTGCTAAGCAGAAGATCACTGGTTTATCCAGGCAGCGGCAGCTTGATGGAGCTCTATGTGGAGACCGGGATTCATGGGTGGCAATGTCGTTATACAAAACAAGGAGTTAAATATTATGTTTATTTACCACATGAGGATGATTGGAGAGACAACAAACGCAGAGCAACCATCCATGCTGAAGTAAAAGGAGGAGACAAGAGCGCCATCTTCTGGTGTGAAAACAAGGACATGCGCAGTAACGCCGTCACTCTCAGAGTCTCAAGTAACATTTATTATTATTTTTATTATTATTATTAATATTGTTATTATTATTATTATTATGATTAATATTGTTTATTATTGTTGTTATTTTTATTTTTTATTATTATTATTATACTTTAATTATATTATATTTTTCCACTGTGTTCCAAACTTCAAAAGAGAATGGTCAGAGTTAAAAAGTACATTTCTTAATGCAAGATTGAAAATAATTGAGGTCTTTCACCATCTACTGTACATGATATTATGAAAGGATTCAGGAAATCTGGAGAGATTTGAGTCTTTGTTGAGTCCTCAGACAGCACTGCATGAGAAACCGTCCTGCTGATGTGATAAATACAGTCACATGGGCTCGGGACAACTTCAGAAAACCATTATTTAACACAGTCCACAGTCCGGATTCTTCTTTTACTGCAATTTACTAAGCGTCTTAACTTTTCCAGAAATTTGCAGGATGCAGCAGGCAAGATTGGAGTTTCAGAAAGGTTCTGGACACGTCAGAGTTGAGCTGTAATGTCTATCTTTTTGTTTTTGTCTCTCCTTCAGATAAGCTAGTGATGCTGCAGGCTCTGGACCCGATGGTGGAGGGTAAGAATGTGTCTCTCGTCTGTGAAGTTCGGGGTGTGGACAGTCCAGATGAAGTTGTCTTTTTTAAGAATAAGACAGAGATCTCGAGAGGCAAAGAGAAGGAATACGTCATCGAGGACATCTCAAACAAGGACATCGGCTCATACGGGTGTAAAGCCACCTACAGTTACAAACACCTCGACCCAAATGCTCCACAACTCATCGACTCCTCTGATGAGCAGGTGCTCAGGATCATGGGTAAAGTCAATGTCACAATCACATCACAAAACACATCAGCATTCTAGTTACAAACCAGAATAATATTCGGACCTGTGCATGTGTTTGTATCAGCGGTTCCTTCAGCGGCTCAACTGGTCCATCATGATGACTGGCTGGAGTGCCAGCACCCAAACAGTACAGGTCCCTTTCGATGGTATCATGCTGAGACTGAGAATGCAGAATGGAAGAGCGTGCAGAATGTGTCAGGGTCCTACATCTACCCCCCAGTGGAAGGGTTCTACAGGTGCAGGGCTGAATTTAAGGACAAGGGTGTGTCCTACCCCAGCAACACTGTACACTTTGTTCCAGGTACAACCAGCCTCAGTCTGTCTCCTGCTTCCCTCAGTTCTTAAACCTGCTTCCTTCCTGCAGTCCATTACATCTCAGTCCTTGTTCTGGCTCCATCGTTTACTCCTGGTGCACCTCTGGCTTCCTTCCTTTACTCAGCCCCAGTTCCTGCTTCCTTCTCTTGCTAAACCTAAACAACTGTTTTGTCTCCTGGTTCAGACCTCGTCCAGTAAATATCGGAGTTCAATATCATGCAGAAGACACGATGGGAAGCAAGATGCGTTTTTTTACCCCGGAAAAAATAATAATAAAAAACATGGCAGAACAGAGAAAGAAAACGTTATATTTAATATAGTAAAAGTATTTATATAGTGAAAGAAAAGTGTGTTTGTCTCGTTTGTGGGGCGACTGTGGCGATGGCAGAGTATATAACTGATCATTTATACAAACATGGGACAGAGTTCATGATGTGTTCTAAAATATTACAAAGTACAAACAGGACATGATTTGTAGATGTGACAGTTAATAATTTCCTAAAACTGCTACAGAAATGATCATTTGTAAAACAATTCATATCAAGCCATGTGAAAAAGTTAGGACACCCCATGAGAATCTTTGTCTTTTTGAACATAGTTAAACATGAACATTTGAGCTTCATTTGAACAGTACTGAGGGATGCAGCTTATAGAACTAAACAAATAATGTTGAAAATTACTTTTAAACACGAGCGGTAAAATATAATAAACAAAAATGTAAATGTATTGTGAGGAAAAAGTTAGGACCCCCCACATTTATTACTACCTAAAATGTCTAAAATTAGAATCAGGTCACCACATCAGCTGCAGTGATTAGAGCATCGTTAGAGGACACTGGAGTTTTATTTAAAGCTCAGACGTTAGTTTGGTTTGTTCTTGATTGATGAAGTGAGTGTTATCACCATGGTGAGATCTAAAAAGCTCTCTGAGACCTGCAGAAAAAAGCTTGTAGATGCATATGAGTCTGGGAAGGGATTTAAAAAGATCTCAGAACAATTAGAAATCAGCCGTTCCACTGTCCAGAAAATCATTTACAAGTGGAGAACAAGTAAAACAACTGCCAACATGGTCAGGTCAGGAAGTCCTTGCAAGTTCAGCCCAAGAGCAGAAGTCTCCAAAAATCTTACAATGTCATCACGGGACCTACAGGAGCTCCTGCCACAGTTGATAAAGACTAAAGTTCACCAGAGAAACACCGAGACAAAGACCAGAACTTCTGGAACAATGTGCTCTGGACAGATGAATCCAAAGTTGAATTATTTGGGCACAGTAACAGAAGACATGATTGGTAAAAACCAAACACAGCATTTGAGCAGAAGAACCTTATACCAACTGTGAAGCATGGAGGTGGAAATGTCATGGTTTGGGGCTGATTTGCAGCAGCAGGGCGTGGCAAGCTCTCCATTATAGAATCCACGATGAATTAATCTCTGTATCAGAGGGGGCTTGAGGAAAATGTAAGACCATCTGTCCAAAAACTGAAGCTGAAGCGGAGGTGGACAATGCAGCATGACGATGACCCAAAACATTCCAGTAAATCCACCAAGGAATGAATCAAAAGAAAGAAATGGAGAGTTCTGGAATGGTCGAGTCAAAGCCCGGATCTTAATCCTGTTGAGATGCTTTTTCACATGACTGTATATACTGTGTTTAGCTGGATTTACTTCACTGTGTGGTTTCACTTTTAAACTTGTGTTCTGCAGCTCAGGGTTCTGAGGATCAGCTTCTCAGGAGAGTCGAAAAAGCTTCACGCACTAAAAAAAGCTTACTGTGGTAAAATGTACTAAAAGTATGACACAGGAACTAAACCTCTCTCTGTTGATACTGGTTAGAAGTGTCTCTGTAGTGCTGAAATTCATCGGTCGTTGGTTTAGTAAAATAAGTCACGTTACACTTTATTTTTCATGTTAAGCGCCGATGGTTCTGTCCGAGTCATTTTTACCGCCTCATATCAAACAGTTCATCTAATTTGAGGCGTTTTGAAAATATCAGCAGCAAACTGGATCAGAATTTAATCAGATGAACTTTGAAAGATGGAAGTGCAGCATTAAGCTCCATACGAGACACCAGCACAGCAGTTTTACAGCTTCTCATGTAAAAGCACCCAAACCTCGAGAACCCGACACGCCCACCGATGATGTCACGGGTCAAAAACCCAGTATTCTGTGGTATCAGCTGCGAAGTTCACGGTTTGAAACCTCTTTGTTTTTGGTGAAAAGACGCTTAACCGGTTCAAAATCAAGTTCACGGACCAGAACGGAGCTGTTCAGCATCGTTGGAAAAGGAGAAACTGAGGCCCTCTAGTGGGAACCAGTGATTTAAAGGAATATTTTGAAGTGATGTTGACAGATTAGTTTGAAGTTTGTTTGCTGACGTTTGGATGAATGTGTGAGAACATTTGGAGCATTTACGGGTCTGAGGTAGATGGTGGAGATGAGATGATCTGTGGTAGATGGTGGAGATGAGATGATCTGTGGTAGATGGTGGAGATGAGAAGATCTGTGGTAGATGGTGGAGATGAGATGATCTGTGGTAGATGGTAGAGATGAGAAGATCTGTGGTGGATTGTGGAGATGAGAAGATCTGTGGTAGATGGTGTAGATGAGAAGATCTGTAGTAGATGGTGGAGATGAGAAGATATGTGGTAGATGGTGGAGATGAGATGATCTGTGGTAGATGGTAGAGATGAGAAGATCTGTGGTGGATTGTGGAGATGAGAAGATCTGTGGTAGATGGTGGAGATGAGAAGATCTGTGGTAGATGGTGGAGATGAGAAGATCTGTGGTAGATGGTGGAGATGAGAAGATCTGTGATGGATGATTGACGTGAGGAAGAGCCTTCTAACACGTTTGATGAGACGCTGAATTGTCGTTCTGTTGTGTTTCTGCAGCACTCTGGAACTTCACACCTGCATCACAACAACCAGAAGGTAACACACACACACACGCACACACACTACACACACACACACCATATGGTTTACCTGGTATCTGTGGGATTAGTGTTGGTGTTTATGGATATATCTAGTTTTGGTGTTTGTGAGGGAGCTTTGGGTTGTTTGGGGAGACAACATTTGGTCAGAAGTATTTGGACGTCTCTTCTAATTTTTAAATTCTGGTGTTTCAGCCACAACAGTTACTAACAGGTGTAATAAATCAGTTATATAAAGGTGCAGCAACAGTTTAGGGAAGATCCTTTCCTGATCCAGCACAAACCAAGAAGCTCCAGTGTCCTGCACAGAGCCCTGAGCTCAGCCCCACTCAACAGTTCTGGGATGAATCGGAACACCGACTGATCAATCAGCCCAAATGCAGATGCTGTCATTTTTTGACTGAATAGAATTTCAGTTCTGTGGCGACACCCCTCACTGCCCTCACTCGGAAGACCCCAGGATCTTCCCACTGGACCACGGAGACCCAGAAGGCCTTCGACGACATAAAACTTTGGCTTACCTCACCACCGGTTCTTCAACTACCTGACCCTGAGGAACCATTTGTTGTCGAGGTAGACGCCTCAGATATTGGTGTAGGTGCTGTGCTTTCCCAGTGCCAAAGACCCAACAAGAAGCTCCACCCCTGTGCCTACTATTCCCATCGCCTCACTCCAGCTGAGCACAACTACAGCATTGGGGACAGGAAGTTCCTGGTGGTTAAGTTGGCCCTAGAGAACAGGAGGCATTGGTTGGAGGGGGTCAAGCACCCATTTGTGGTCTGGACTGACCACAAAAACCTGGCCTATATACAACAGGCCAAGCAGCTCAACTCTCGGCAGGCCCTATGGGTACTGTTCTTTGGTCGCTTTAACTTCCCGTTGTCATATAGGCCTGGTTCCAAAAACACAAAACCTGATGCCCTGTCCAGGCAAGGGGAAGCCCAGGTTCCTGACCCTTTGCCAGAACCCATCATTCCCACTCCCCAGATCCTAGCTCCCCTCTGCTGGGGATTGAAGGACTCCATTCAGAAGGCACTTCGGCAGGAGCCTGACTCTGGGGGTGGTCCTCCTATATGGCAGTATGTCCCACCAGCAGTCCACCATGTATTCGCTGGAGGCATGCCTCTCCTTTCTCTGGGCATCCAGGAATTAGCAGGACCCTGGAGTTCCATAATTATCATTATATCAGATGTATACATAAATATACACTTCATACCAATAAATAAATACACAGACACACCAAGTACTCTGCACTTGGGTCCACCACCTCCACCCACTCACCGTAACATGTTTAGAGTATTTATATAAACAGAACGACTGTTTTCTTTCTCTGGTTGTGTTCTCAGTGGTCCTGTTCCCCAAGTTTCCTCACCTCTACGTGTCTGATGAAGTAACTCTGCGGTGTAAACGTGGTTCTGAGGTTCTCACCACCAACGTCACGTGGTTCTTCAACAGTCAACCTCAACAAGCCATTGATGGTGTCTTGCACATCGCCATGGTAACACTGAGTCACTCTGGGAAGTACGTCTGTGAGAAGGACGGCGTCCGGAGTCTGGAACGGGAGATCGATGTGCTCGGTATGACATCACAGCACGCTCAGTATGACATCACAACACGCTCAGTATGACATCACAACACACTCAGTATGACATCACAACACGCTCAGTATGACATCACAACGCGCTCAGTATGGCATCACAACAAGAGCAGTACAGAGAGGAACCAGCATCGTAATCATTAACTTGCTGAACCCTTTCAGAATAAAGTGGACCTTCTCAAAAAAATGTGATTCTTCTACACTGTACATGACCAAAAGTATGTGGACACATTTCTAATAATTGAATTGGACGTTATAATAATAACTAGGATATTTAATTCCTCCTCACTGTTTCTTGCAACTATAAACCGTGCATTTAATCATTACTAAGGTTCTTATTTAATACTACCCCATGGCTAAAAGTTTGTAGACACCCTCATTAATGCTTTTGGCTTAATAACATGGTTCTAGAAGAGTGTGGAATGGAATATCAGCATGTGGTCACCAACATCAGATGCATTTGGTGCTGATTGTGATGAGCAGGTGACTGGTGTTCCTAAACCCCTGAGCTCTGTGGGGTATAATTCAGGTATAAGAGGGTATAATAAATAAATAAATATACATTTACCCCCTCCTCTGTATTTTAGACATGGAGGCCCCTCACCAGCTTACTTTGCTAAGCAGAAGATCACTGGTTTATCCAGGCAGCGGCAGCTTGATGGAGCTCTATGTGGAGACCGGGATTCATGGGTGGCAATGTCTTTATACAAAACAAGGAGTTAAATATTATGTTTATTTACCACATGAGGATGATTGGAGAGACAACAAACGCAGAGCAACCATCCATGCTGAAGTAAAAGGAGGAGACAAGAGCGCCATCTTCTGGTGTGAAAACAAGGACATGCGCAGTAACGCCGTCACTCTCAGAGTCTCAAGTAACATTTATTATTATTTTTATTATTATTATTAATATTGTTATTATTATTATTATTATGATTAATATTGTTTATTATTGTTGTTATTTTTATTTTTTATTATTATTATTATACTTTAATTATATTATATTTTTCCACTGTGTTCCAAACTTCAAAAGAGAATGGTCAGAGTTAAAAAGTACATTTCTTAATGCAAGATTGAAAATAATTGAGGTCTTTCACCATCTACTGTACATGATATTATGAAAGGATTCAGGAAATCTGGAGAGATTTGAGTCTTTGTTGAGTCCTCAGACAGCACTGCATGAGAAACCGTCCTGCTGATGTGATAAATACAGTCACATGGGCTCGGGACAACTTCAGAAAACCATTATTTAACACAGTCCACAGTCCGGATTCTTCTTTTACTGCAATTTACTAAGCGTCTTAACTTTTCCAGAAATTTGCAGGATGCAGCAGGCAAGATTGGAGTTTCAGAAAGGTTCTGGACACGTCAGAGTTGAGCTGTAATGTCTATCTTTTTGTTTTTGTCTCTCCTTCAGATAAGCTAGTGATGCTGCAGGCTCTGGACCCGATGGTGGAGGGTAAGAATGTGTCTCTCGTCTGTGAAGTTCGGGGTGTGGACAGTCCAGATGAAGTTGTCTTTTTTAAGAATAAGACAGAGATCTCGAGAGGCAAAGACAAGGAATACGTCATCGAGGACATCTCAAACAAGGACATCGGCTCATACGGGTGTAAAGCCACCTACAGTTACAAACACCTCGACCCAAATGCTCCACAACTCATCGACTCCTCTGATGAGCAGGTGCTCAGGATCATGGGTAAAGTCAATGTCACAATCACATCACAAAACACATCAGCATTCTAATTACAAACCAGAATAATATTCGGACCTGTGCATGTGTTTGTATCAGCGGTTCCTTCAGCGGCTCAACTGGTCCATCATGATGACTGGCTGGAGTGCCAGCACCCAAACAGTACAGGTCCCTTTCGATGGTATCATGCTGAGACTGAGAATGCAGAATGGAAGAGCGTGCCGAGTGAGTCAGGGTCCTACATCTACCCCCCAGTGGAAGGGTTCTACAGGTGCAGGGCTGAATTTAAGGACAAGGGTGTGTCCTACCCCAGCAACACTGTACACTTTGTTCCAGGTACAACCAGCTCAGTCTGTCTCCTGCTTCCCTCAGTTCTTAAACCTGCTTCCTTCCTGCAGTCCATTACATCTCAGTCCTTGTTCTGGCTTCATCGTTTACTCCTGGTGCACCTCTGGCTTCCTTCCTTTACTCAGCCCCAGTTCCTGCTTCCTTCTCTTGCTAAACCTAAACAACTGTTTTGTCTCCTGGTTCAGACCTCGTCCAGTCAATATCGGAGTTCAATATCATGCAGAAGACACGATGGGAAGCAAGATGCGTTTTTTTACCCCGGAAAAAATAATAATAAAAAACATGGCAGAACAGAGAAAGAAAACGTTATATTTAATATAGTAAAAGTATTTATATAGTGAAAGAAAAGTGTGTTTGTCTCGTTTGTGGGGCGACTGTGGCGATGGCAGAGTATATAACTGATCATTTATACAAACATGGGACAGAGTTCATGATGTGTTCTAAAATATTACAAAGTACAAACAGGACATGATTTGTAGATGTGACAGTTAATAATTTCCTAAAACTGCTACAGAAATGATCATTTGTAAAACAATTCATATCAAGCCATGTGAAAAAGTTAGGACACCCCATGAGAATCTTTGTCTTTTTGAACATAGTTAAACATGAACAGTTGAGCTTCATTTGAACAGTACTGAGGGATGCAGCTTATAGAACTAAACAAATAATGTTGAAAATTACTTTTAAACACGAGCGGTAAAATATAATAAACAAAAATGTAAATGTATTGTGAGGAAAAAGTTAGGACCCCCCACATTTATTACTACCTAAAATGTCTAAAATTAGAATCAGGTCACCACATCAGCTGCAGTGATTAGAGCATCGTTAGAGGACACTGGAGTTTTATTTAATAATAATAATAATAATACATTTTATTTATATAGCGCTTTTCAAGATACTCAAAGACGCTTTACATAAGACAAATAATCAAAACAAATACGTACATACACCATACAAATCATAGTACAAAATCAAAATAGTACATCAACATCAAGAATAATTAAGATAAAAACAAAGAGAGCAGCATAAGACAGTTCATTAAAAATTAGCTAAATTATGAGAGAGAACAACAAATATAGAACCAGTTGCATGGTGATGGTGGACGCTGGCGCATTTGGCTGCCGCTACCGTTACCGTATTTTACCGTATTTTACCGTATTTTATTGTATTTTTATCGTTTTTCGTTTTCATCTTTTTACACACCTTGTGGATCTATTTCTTTTATGTTACTTTTGATACTTTTATTTGTGCTTTTGATACTTTTTGTTCTTTCTACTGTACATCGCGTCTGCGGCCGGTGGTGAACGGTGGATGAGTTTTCCTGGGATCGGCACGATGTTGAACTATTCCGTTGACCAGCTGAGGAAGTTCAACAACTGCACTACTCCATCGTGTATTTCAGTCATCAAACAGCTTGGACTCCTTCGCCGGCCTCGTTATATTCACAGGGGCTCCCGGAGAAAGCTTGTTTATCTTCGAAACGGTAACGCTATTCCATCCTTCTGGTCAGCCGTGCACACTGTCGCTCCGCAAACACGTCATCAGAGCGCTGCTGCCTTGCACACCAGTAGCGGTGTAGTCTCCATGACAACGCTGTCCACGGAGTGGGATGGGAAACGCGGAGTGGACTTAGCAAATCTCCGTTCTCTTCCTCGTTCCTCACAGCCAACTACACAACAATACCACTTGAAAATGGCATTGCTTAATGTTCGTTCACTCAACACAAAAAGTACTGTACTCAGTGAATTTATATCTGACAGTGAACTAGACTTTTTCTGTCTCACTGAAACTTGGCATAAACCCTTGGATTATTTTACGTTAAATCAGACCACGCCAATGGGATACTCGTATATTGATGAACCTCGTATGGAAGGGCGAGGTGGTGGTGTTGCTGCAGTCTATAGGGATGATATTAAAATAACCACTTTGTCTTTTCCTGCTGCTCTTTCTTTTGAACACCTGGCTTTCAAGTTGTCAGGGCCTACTCCTCTGGTCACTGCTGTAGTTTATCGTCCGCCAAAGCCAAACGCTTCCTTTCTCTCTGATTTTTCAGATTTTTTAACCCAGCTTAGTGCCCTCTCATCCTCTGTACTGCTTATGGGTGATTTTAACATCCATATTGATGACAACAACTGTAAATTTGCCAGGGAATTTTTGGAATTGTTACAGTGTTTTAATTTCACACAACATATACATTTTCCAACTCATAAAAAAGGTCATACTCTTGACCTTGTCTGCTCTACTGGTGTCCTAGTTCATCAGCCGTCCAGCCATGACCTTACTGTCTCTGATCATTTGACAATCATCATGGACATTGAGGTCACTAGGCCCATCACTAGAGCTAAACGTAAAATATCCTTCAGGAATCTTCAATATATCTCTCCCTCTGCTTTCTCAGATTCTCTTGTTAAAAAGATGTCTGTCTGTCCTGTACTGTCTAGTAATTCATCTGACCTTGTCGATTACTATAATGACATACTCGCCTCATGTCTTGATGAGCTGGCTCCTTTGAGAACCAAATTTGTTTCATTTAGTCATTCTGCACCATGGTACACAATTGAGCTTCACCAAATGAAATCCCGTAAACGCCAGCTTGAAAGACTTTATAAGAAAACCGGTCTAACAGTACATTATCAGATTTATTCTGATTATCTTCAACATTACAAAGACGCTCTTACGGCAGCCCGATCCACTTACTATTCCGAACTCATACATGCTGGATCAACAAATCCTAAGACTCTCTTTTCCACAATAAATAAACTTCTCAAACCAGTTGACAATACTACCAATTCCTTTACAGTTGACAAGTGTAACTCTTACCTCTCATTTTTTCAAACAAAAGTTGAGAATATCCACAATTTTCTGACAGTTTCCCCTGTCATCTCTGTTTCTCCGCCTATCTCACCTCAATTTATTACCCAGCCTCTGTCTCAGTTCTCACCTGTGTCTCATTTGGACCTATCTGAGATCTTAACAGGGATGCGAAGCTCCACTTGTGTTTTGGATCCTGCTCCATCAAAACTTGTTAAGGGTTGTTTTCCAGTTATCTCATCACTTATCACAGAGATAATCAATTCCTCTCTTAGTTCTGGCTCAGTCCCTCAATCACTCAAATTGGCTGCTGTTACTCCCATACTTAAAAAACCTGGACTTGACTCTAACATTATGAGTAACTTTCGGCCCATTTCCAATCTTCCATTTCTGTCGAAAATACTGGAACGTGTTGTTGCCTCACAGCTCAAAGATCACCTAAATTCCAATAATCTATTTGAATCATTTCAGTCTGGTTTCCGCCCCCAGCACAGCACTGAGTCAGCCCTCCTCAAAGTCACAAATGACCTTCTTCTTTCCTCAGACTCTGGACAAATTAATATTCTCGTCCTCCTTGATCTTACTGCAGCTTTTGACACCATTAATCACTCCATTCTTCTGTCCCGCCTTGAATCCTCTGTCAACATCACTGGTACTGCCCTTTTGTGGTTAAGGTCATATCTCATAAACAGACAACAGTTTGTTAATATCAACAATTGTAGTTCTGCCATTGCTCCACTGTCCCAAGGCGTTCCCCAAGGCTCAGTGTTAGGTCCCCTTTTGTTTATTCTTTATATGCTCCCCCTTGGTGACATCATACGTCGGCATGGTTTACATTTCCACTGCTATGCTGATGATATTCAGCTTTACATCTCCTCCAAATCCATTAATACTGAACTTCACTCCACTCTGACAAATTGCATCACTGAAATGAAATTGTGGATGAAAGCTAATTTCCTCAAATTAAACTGTGAAAAATCAGATATGATCATCGTAGGTCCTACAACCCTGGCAAAAACCACAAAAAATTTTCAAATGACCATTGATAATGACACTTAGTCTCCGTCTTCTAACATCCGAAATCTTGGTGTAATTTTTGATAGCAACCTCTCTTTTGACCGCCATGTAAATCACATCACCAAAACTGCTTTCTTTCATCTAAAAAACATAGCACGTCTACGTCCATCACTCTCCTTTTCTGCCGCCGAAACCTTGATTCATGCTTTTATTACATCCAGAATTGATTATTGCAATAGCATCCTTTATGGTACATCTAACAAAATCCTAAAAAAACTTCAGTATATCCAGAATTCAGCTGCTCGCCTCCTTACTCATACTCGCTCCCGTGATCATATTACACCTGTTCTCCAAAAACTTCATTGGCTTCCCGTTGCTCAACGCATTCAATTCAAAATTCTTCTATTCACTCACAAAGCTCTCCATAATCAGGCCCCATCCTACCTCACCGACCTGCTCCATCAGCACATTCCCTCCCGTAGCCTTCGCTCTTCTGAGGCTAACCTACTGTCCATACCCTCTAGGACCAAGCACCGGACCTGGGGTGACAGGGCCTTTTCCATAGCTGCTCCATCTTTATGGAATGCTCTCCCCAAACACCTACGAGATTGTCCTGACCTGTCCAAATTCAAGTCACTTCTCAAAACTCATCTATTCAAAATGGCATTTAACTTGTAACAACACGAAATAAATGCTTTTATTTTTGCTATTCTTTTTAATAGTTTTTATACTTAGATCACGACAGAAATGTGAAGTCCTAGATCCTAAAACTTGTAAAGTTTTCAGTTTCCTGATTGCATGTAAATCTGTCCTGTTTCTGTCTAATTTTAAGAAATTGTTCTATATTTGTTGTTCTCTCTCATAATTTAGCTAATTTTTAATGAACTGTCTTATGCTGCTCTCTTTGTTTTTATCTTAATTATTCTTGATGTTGATGTACTATTTTGATTTTGTACTATGATTTGATTTGTATGGTGTATGTACGTATTTGTTTTGATTATTTGTCTTATGTAAAGCGTCTTTGAGTATCTTGAAAAGCGCTATATAAATAAAATGTATTATTATTATTATTAACAATTTCTTAAAATTAGACAGAAACAGGACAGATTTACATGCAATCAGGAAACTGAAAACTTTACAAGTTTTAGGATCTAGGACTTCACATTTCTGTCGTGATCTAAGTATAAAAACTATTAAAAAGAATAGCAAAAATAAAAGCATTTATTTCGTGTTGTTACAAGTTAAATGCCACTCTGAATAGATGAGTTTTGAGAAGTGACTTGAATTTGGACAGGTCAGGACAATCTCGTAGGTGTTTGGGGAGAGCATTCCATAAAGATGGAGCAGCTATGGAAAAGGCCCTGTCACCCCAGGTCCGGTGCTTGGTCCTAGAGGGTATGGACAGTAGGTTAGCCTCAGAAGAGCGAAGGCTACGGGAGGGAATGTGCTGATGGAGCAGGTCGGTGAGGTAGGATGGGGCCTGATTATGGAGAGCTTTGTGAGTGAATAGAAGAATTTTGAATTGAATGCGTTGAGCAACGGGAAGCCAATGAAGTTTTTGGAGAACAGGTGTAATATGATCACGGGAGCGAGTATGAGTAAGGAGGCGAGCAGCTGAATTCTGGATATACTGAAGTTTTTTTAGGATTTTGTTAGATGTACCATAAAGGATGCTATTTAAAGCTCAGACGTTAGTTTGGTTTGTTCTTGATTGATGAAGTGAGTGTTATCACCATGGTGAGATCTAAAAAGCTCTCTGAGACCTGCAGAAAAAAGCTTGTAGATGCATATGAGTCTGGGAAGGGATTTAAAAAGATCTCAGAACAATTAGAAATCAGCCGTTCCACTGTCCAGAAAATCATTTACAAGTGGAGAACAAGTAAAACAACTGCCAACATGGTCAGGTCAGGACGTCCTTGCAAGTTCAGCCCAAGAGCAGAAGTCTCCAAAAATCCTACGTCATCACGGGACCTACAGGAGCTCCTGCCACAGTTGATAAAGACTAAAGTTCACCAGAGAAACACAGAGACAAAGACCAGAACTTCTGGAACAATGTGCTCTGGACAGATGAATCCAAAGTTGAATTATTTGGGCACAGTAACAGAAGACATGATTGGTAAAAACAAAACACAGCATTTGAGCAGAAGAACCTCATACCAACTGTGAAGCATGGAGATGGAAATGTCATGGTTTGGGGCTGATTTGCAGCAGCAGGGCGTGGCAAGCTCTCCATTATAGAATCCACGATGAATTCTTCTCTGTATCAGAGGGGGCTTGAGGAAAATGTAAGACCATCTGTCCAAAAACTGAAGCTGAAGCGGAAGTGGACAATGCAGCATGACGATGACCCAAAACATTCCAGTAAATCCACCAAGTAACGACTCAAAAGAAAGAAATGGAGAGTTTCTGGAATGGTCGAGTCAAAGCCCGGATCTTAATCCTGTTGAGATGCTTTTTCACATGACTGTATATACTGTGTTTAGCTGGATTTACTTCACTGTGTGGTTTCACTTTTAAACTTGTGTTCTGCAGCTCAGGGTTCTGAGGATCAGCTTCTCAGGAGAGTCGAAAAAGCTTCACGCACTAAAAAAAGCTTACTGTGGTAAAATGTACTAAAAGTATGACACAGGAACTAAACCTCTCTCTGTTGATACTGGTTAGAAGTGTCTCTGTAGTGCTGAAATTCATCGGTCGTTGGTTTAGTAAAATAAGTCACGTTACACTTTATTTTTCATGTTAAGCGCCGATGGTTCTGTCCGAGTCATTTTTACCGCCTCATATCAAACAGTTCATCTAATTTGAGGCGTTTTGAAAATATCAGCAGCAAACTGGATCAGAATTTAATCAGATGAACTTTGAAAGATGGAAGTGCAGCATTAAGCTCCATACGAGACACCAGCACAGCAGTTTTACAGCTTCTCATGTAAAAGCACCCAAACCTCGAGAACCCGACACGCCCACCGATGATGTCACGGGTCAAAAACCCAGTATTCTGTGGTATCAGCTGCGAAGTTCACGGTTTGAAACCTCTTTGTTTTTGGTGAAAACACACTTAACCGGTTCAAAATCAAGTTCACGGACCAGAACGGAGCTGTTCAGCATCGTTGGAAAAGGAGAAACTGAGGCCCTCTAGTGGGAACCAGTGATTTAAAGGAATATTATGGAGTGATGTTGACATTAGTTTGAAGTTTGTTTGCTGATGTTTGGATTAATGTGTGAGAACATTTGGAGCATTTATGGGTCTGTGGTAGATGGTGGAGATGAGAAGATCTGTGGTAGATGGTGGAGATGAGAAGATTTGTGGTGGATGGTTGACGTGAGGAAGAGCCTTCTAACACGTTCGATGAGACACTGAATTGTCGTTCTGTTGTGTTTCTGCAGCACTCTGGAACTTCACATCTGCAGCACAGGAACTAGAAGGTAACACACACACACACACTATACACACACCATACGGTTTACCTGGTATCTGTGGGATTAGTGTTGGTGTTATGGATATATCTAGTTTGGGTGTTTGTGAGGGAGCTTGGGGGTGTTTGGGGAGACAACATTTGGTCAGAAGTATTTGGACGTCTCTTCTAATTTTTTAATTCTGGTGTTTCAGCCACAACAGTTACTAACAGGTGTAATAAATCAGTTATATAAAGGTGCAGCAACAGTTTAGGGAAGGTCCTTTCCTGATCCAGCACAAAGCAAGAAGCTCCGGTGTCCTGCACAGAGCCCTGACCTTAACCCCACTCAACAGTTCTGGGATGAATCGGAACACCGACTGATCAATCAGCCCAAATGCAGATGCTGTCATTTTTTGACTGAATAGAATTTCAGTTCTGTGGCGACACCCCTCACTGCCCTCACTCGGAAGACCCCAGGATCTTCCCACTGGACCACGGAGACCCAGAAGGCCTTCGACGACATAAAACTTTGGCTTACCTCACAACCGGTTCTTCAACTACCTGACACTGGGAACCATTTGTTGTCGAGGTAGACGCCTCAGATATTGGTGTAGGTGCTGTGCTTTCCCAGTGCCAAAGACCCAACAAGAAGCTCCACCCCTGTGCCTACTATTCCCATCGCCTCACTCCAGCTGAGCACAACTACAGCATTGGGGACAGGAAGTTCCTGGTGGTTAAGTTGGCCCTAGAGGACAGGAGGCATTGGTTGGAGGGGGTCAAGCACCCATTTGTGGTCTGGACTGACCACAAAAACCTGGCCTATATACAACAGGCCAAGCAGCTCAACTCTCGGCAGGCCCTATGGGTACTGTTCTTTGGTCGCTTTAACTTCCCGTTGTCATATAGGCCTGGTTCCAAAAACACAAAACCTGATGCCCTGTCCAGGCAAGGGGAAGCCCAGGTTCCTGACCCTTTGCCAGAACCCATCATTCCCACTCCCCAGATCCTAGCTCCCCTCTGCTGGGGATTGAAGGACTCCATTCAGAAGGCACTTCGGCAGGAGCCTGACTCTGGGGGTGGTCCTCCTATATGGCAGTATGTCCCACCAGCAGTCCACCATGTATTCGCTGGAGGCATGCCTCTCCTTTCTCTGGGCATCCAGGAATTAGCAGGACCCTGGAGTTCCATAATTATCATTATATCAGATGTATACATAAATATACACTTCATACCAATAAATAAATACACAGACACACCAAGTACTCTGCACTTGGGTCCACCACCTCCACCCACTCACCGTAACATGTTTAGAGTATTTATATAAACAGAACGACTGTTTTCTTTCTCTGGTTGTGTTCTCAGTGGTCCTGTTCCCCAAGTTTCCTCACCTCTACGTGTCTGATGAAGTAACTCTGCGGTGTAAACGTGGTTCTGAGGTTCTCACCACCAACGTCACGTGGTTCTTCAACAGTCAACCTCAACAAGCCATTGATGGTGTCTTGCACATCGCCATGGTAACACTGAGTCACTCTGGGAAGTACGTCTGTGAGAAGGACGGCGTCCGGAGTCTGGAACGGGAGATCGATGTGCTCGGTATGACATCACAGCACGCTCAGTATGACATCACAACACGCTCAGTATGACATCACAACACACTCAGTATGACATCACAACACGCTCAGTATGACATCACAACGCGCTCAGTATGGCATCACAACAAGAGCAGTACAGAGAGGAACCAGCATCGTAATCATTAACTTGCTGAACCCTTTCAGAATAAAGTGGACCTTCTCAAAAAAATGTGATTCTTCTACACTGTACATGACCAAAAGTATGTGGACACATTTCTAATAATTGAATTGGACGTTATAATAATAACTAGGATGTTTAATTCCTCCTCACTGTTTCTTGCAACTATAAACCGTGCATTTAATCATTACTAAGGTTCTTATTTAATACTACCCCATGGCTAAAAGTTTGTAGACACCCTCATTAATGCTTTTGGCTTAATAACATGGTTCTAGAAGAGTGTGGAATGGAATATCAGCATGTGGTCACCAACATCAGATGCATTTGGTGCTGATTGTGATGAGCAGGTGACTGGTGTTCCTAAACCCCTGAGCTCTGTGGGGTATAATTCAGGTATAAGAGGGTATAATAAATAAATAAATATACATTTTACCCCTTCCTCTGTATTTTAGACATGGAGGCCCCTCACAAGCTTACTTTGCTAAGCAGAAGATCACTGGTTTATCCAGGCAGCGGCAGCTTGATGGAGCTCTATGTGGAGACCGGGATTCATGGGTGGCAATGTCGTTATACAAAACAAGGAGTTAAATATTATGTTTATTTACCACATGAGGATGATTGGAGAGACAACAAACGCAGAGCAACCATCCATGCTGAAGTAAAAGGAGGAGACAAGAGCGCCATCTTCTGGTGTGAAAACAAGGACATGCGCAGTAACGCCGTCACTCTCAGAGTCTCAAGTAACATTTATTATTATTTTTATTATTATTATTAATATTGTTATTATTATTATTATTATGATTAATATTGTTTATTATTGTTGTTATTTTTATTTTTTATTATTATTATTATACTTTAATTATATTATATTTTTCCACTGTGTTCCAAACTTCAAAAGAGAATGGTCAGAGTTAAAAAGTACATTTCTTAATGCAAGATTGAAAATAATTGAGGTCTTTCACCATCTACTGTACATGATATTATGAAAGGATTCAGGATATCTGGAGAGATTTGAGTCTTTGTTGAGTCCTCAGACAGCACTGCATGAGAAACCGTCCTGCTGATGTGATAAATACAGTCACATGGGCTCGGGACAACTTCAGAAAACCATTATTTAACACAGTCCACAGTCCGGATTCTTCTTTTACTGCAATTTACTAAGCGTCTTAACTTTTCCAGAAATTTGCAGGATGCAGCAGGCAAGATTGGAGTTTCAGAAAGGTTCTGGACACGTCAGAGTTGAGCTGTAATGTCTATCTTTTTGTTTTTGTCTCTCCTTCAGATAAGCTAGTGATGCTGCAGGCTCTGGACCCGATGGTGGAGGGTAAGAATGTGTCTCTCGTCTGTGAAGTTCGGGGTGTGGACAGTCCAGATGAAGTTGTCTTTTTTAAGAATAAGACAGAGATCTCGAGAGGCAAAGAGAAGGAATACGTCATCGAGGACATCTCAAACAAGGACATCGGCTCATACGGGTGTAAAGCCACCTACAGTTACAAACACCTCGACCCAAATGCTCCACAACTCATCGACTCCTCTGATGAGCAGGTGCTCAGGATCATGGGTAAAGTCAATGTCACAATCACATCACAAAACACATCAGCATTCTAGTTACAAACCAGAATAATATTCGGACCTGTGCATGTGTTTGTATCAGCGGTTCCTTCAGCGGCTCAACTGGTCCATCATGATGACTGGCTGGAGTGCCAGCACCCAAACAGTACAGGTCCCTTTCGATGGTATCATGCTGAGACTGAGAATGCAGAATGGAAGAGCGTGCAGAATGTGTCAGGGTCCTACATCTACCCCCCAGTGGAAGGGTTCTACAGGTGCAGGGCTGAATTTAAGGACAAGGGTGTGTCCTACCCCAGCAACACTGTACACTTTGTTCCAGGTACAACCAGCCTCAGTCTGTCTCCTGCTTCCCTCAGTTCTTAAACCTGCTTCCTTCCTGCAGTCCATTACATCTCAGTCCTTGTTCTGGCTTCATCGTTTACTCCTGGTGCACCTCTGGCTTCCTTCCTTTACTCAGCCCCAGTTCCTGCTTCCTTCTCTTGCTAAACCTAAACAACTGTTTTGTCTCCTGGTTCAGACCTCGTCCAGTAAATATCGGAGTTCAATATCATGCAGAAGACACGATGGGAAGCAAGATGCGTTTTTTTACCCCGGAAAAAATAATAATAAAAAACATGGCAGAACAGAGAAAGAAAACGTTATATTTAATATAGTAAAAGTATTTATATAGTGAAAGAAAAGTGTGTTTGTCTCGTTTGTGGGGCGACTGTGGCGATGGCAGAGTATATAACTCATCATTTATACAAACATGGGACAGAGTTCATGATGTGTTCTAAAATATTACAAAGTACAAACAGGACATGATTTGTAGATGTGACAGTTAATAATTTCCTAAAACTGCTACAGAAATGATCATTTGTAAAACAATTCATATCAAGCCATGTGAAAAAGTTAGGACACCCCATGAGAATCTTTGTCTTTTTGAACATAGTTAAACATGAACATTTGAGCTTCATTTGAACAGTACTGAGGGATGCAGCTTATAGAACTAAACAAATAATGTTGAAAATTACTTTTAAACACGAGCGGTAAAATATAATAAACAAAAATGTAAATGTATTGTGAGGAAAAAGTTAGGACCCCCCACATTTATTACTACCTAAAATGTCTAAAATTAGAATCAGGTCACCACATCAGCTGCAGTGATTAGAGCATCGTTAGAGGACACTGGAGTTTTATTTAAAGCTCAGACGTTAGTTTGGTTTGTTCTTGATTGATGAAGTGAGTGTTATCACCATGGTGAGATCTAAAAAGCTCTCTGAGACCTGCAGAAAAAAGCTTGTAGATGCATATGAGTCTGGGAAGGGATTTAAAAAGATCTCAGAACAATTAGAAATCAGCCGTTCCACTGTCCAGAAAATCATTTACAAGTGGAGAACAAGTAAAACAACTGCCAACATGGTCAGGTCAGGAAGTCCTTGCAAGTTCAGCCCAAGAGCAGAAGTCTCCAAAAATCTTACAATGTCATCACGGGACCTACAGGAGCTCCTGCCACAGTTGATAAAGACTAAAGTTCACCAGAGAAACACCGAGACAAAGACCAGAACTTCTGGAACAATGTGCTCTGGACAGATGAATCCAAAGTTGAATTATTTGGGCACAGTAACAGAAGACATGATTGGTAAAAACCAAACACAGCATTTGAGCAGAAGAACCTTATACCAACTGTGAAGCATGGAGGTGGAAATGTCATGGTTTGGGGCTGATTTGCAGCAGCAGGGCGTGGCAAGCTCTCCATTATAGAATCCACGATGAATTAATCTCTGTATCAGAGGGGGCTTGAGGAAAATGTAAGACCATCTGTCCAAAAACTGAAGCTGAAGCGGAGGTGGACAATGCAGCATGACGATGACCCAAAACATTCCAGTAAATCCACCAAGGAATGAATCAAAAGAAAGAAATGGAGAGTTCTGGAATGGTCGAGTCAAAGCCCGGATCTTAATCCTGTTGAGATGCTTTTTCACATGACTGTATATACTGTGTTTAGCTGGATTTACTTCACTGTGTGGTTTCACTTTTAAACTTGTGTTCTGCAGCTCAGGGTTCTGAGGATCAGCTTCTCAGGAGAGTCGAAAAAGCTTCACGCACTAAAAAAAGCTTACTGTGGTAAAATGTACTAAAAGTATGACACAGGAACTAAACCTCTCTCTGTTGATACTGGTTAGAAGTGTCTCTGTAGTGCTGAAATTCATCGGTCGTTGGTTTAGTAAAATAAGTCACGTTACACTTTATTTTTCATGTTAAGCGCCGATGGTTCTGTCCGAGTCATTTTTACCGCCTCATATCAAACAGTTCATCTAATTTGAGGCGTTTTGAAAATATCAGCAGCAAACTGGATCAGAATTTAATCAGATGAACTTTGAAAGATGGAAGTGCAGCATTAAGCTCCATACGAGACACCAGCACAGCAGTTTTACAGCTTCTCATGTAAAAGCACCCAAACCTCGAGAACCCGACACGCCCACCGATGATGTCACGGGTCAAAAACCCAGTATTCTGTGGTATCAGCTGCGAAGTTCACAGTTTGAAACCTCTTTGTTTTTGGTGAAAAGACGCTTAACCGGTTCAAAATCAAGTTCACGGACCAGAACGGAGCTGTTCAGCATCGTTGGAAAAGGAGAAACTGAGGCCCTCTAGTGGGAACCAGTGATTTAAAGGAATATTTTGAAGTGATGTTGACAGATTAGTTTGAAGTTTGTTTGCTGACGTTTGGATGAATGTGTGAGAACATTTGGAGCATTTACGGGTCTGAGGTAGATGGTGGAGATGAGATGATCTGTGGTAGATGGTGGAGATGAGATGATCTGTGGTAGATGGTGGAGATGAGAAGATCTGTGGTAGATGGTGGAGATGAGATGATCTGTGGTAGATGGTAGAGATGAGAAGATCTGTGGTGGATTGTGGAGATGAGAAGATCTGTGGTAGATGGTGTAGATGAGAAGATCTGTAGTAGATGGTGGAGATGAGAAGATATGTGGTAGATGGTGGAGATGAGATGATCTGTGGTAGATGGTAGAGATGAGAAGATCTGTGGTGGATTGTGGAGATGAGAAGATCTGTGGTAGATGGTGGAGATGAGAAGATCTGTGGTAGATGGTGGAGATGAGAAGATCTGTGGTAGATGGTGGAGATGAGAAGATCTGTGATGGATGATTGACGTGAGGAAGAGCCTTCTAACACGTTTGATGAGACGCTGAATTGTCGTTCTGTTGTGTTTCTGCAGCACTCTGGAACTTCACACCTGCATCACAACAACCAGAAGGTAACACACACACACACGCACACACACTACACACACACACACCATATGGTTTACCTGGTATCTGTGGGATTAGTGTTGGTGTTTATGGATATATCTAGTTTTGGTGTTTGTGAGGGAGCTTTGGGTTGTTTGGGGAGACAACATTTGGTCAGAAGTATTTGGACGTCTCTTCTAATTTTTAAATTCTGGTGTTTCAGCCACAACAGTTACTAACAGGTGTAATAAATCAGTTATATAAAGGTGCAGCAACAGTTTAGGGAAGATCCTTTCCTGATCCAGCACAAACCAAGAAGCTCCAGTGTCCTGCACAGAGCCCTGAGCTCAGCCCCACTCAACAGTTCTGGGATGAATCGGAACACCGACTGATCAATCAGCCCAAATGCAGATGCTGTCATTTTTTGACTGAATAGAATTTCAGTTCTGTGGCGACACCCCTCACTGCCCTCACTCGGAAGACCCCAGGATCTTCCCACTGGACCACGGAGACCCAGAAGGCCTTCGACGACATAAAACTTTGGCTTACCTCACCACCGGTTCTTCAACTACCTGACCCTGAGGAACCATTTGTTGTCGAGGTAGACGCCTCAGATATTGGTGTAGGTGCTGTGCTTTCCCAGTGCCAAAGACCCAACAAGAAGCTCCACCCCTGTGCCTACTATTCCCATCGCCTCACTCCAGCTGAGCACAACTACAGCATTGGGGACAGGAAGTTCCTGGTGGTTAAGTTGGCCCTAGAGAACAGGAGGCATTGGTTGGAGGGGGTCAAGCACCCATTTGTGGTCTGGACTGACCACAAAAACCTGGCCTATATACAACAGGCCAAGCAGCTCAACTCTCGGCAGGCCCTATGGGTACTGTTCTTTGGTCGCTTTAACTTCCCGTTGTCATATAGGCCTGGTTCCAAAAACACAAAACCTGATGCCCTGTCCAGGCAAGGGGAAGCCCAGGTTCCTGACCCTTTGCCAGAACCCATCATTCCCACTCCCCAGATCCTAGCTCCCCTCTGCTGGGGATTGAAGGACTCCATTCAGAAGGCACTTCGGCAGGAGCCTGACTCTGGGGGTGGTCCTCCTATATGGCAGTATGTCCCACCAGCAGTCCACCATGTATTCGCTGGAGGCATGCCTCTCCTTTCTCTGGGCATCCAGGAATTAGCAGGACCCTGGAGTTCCATAATTATCATTATATCAGATGTATACATAAATATACACTTCATACCAATAAATAAATACACAGACACACCAAGTACTCTGCACTTGGGTCCACCACCTCCACCCACTCACCGTAACATGTTTAGAGTATTTATATAAACAGAACGACTGTTTTCTTTCTCTGGTTGTGTTCTCAGTGGTCCTGTTCCCCAAGTTTCTTCACCTCTACGTGTCTGATGAAGTAACTCTGCGGTGTAAACGTGGTTCTGAGGTTCTCACCACCAACGTCACGTGGTTCTTCAACAGTCAACCTCAACAAGCCATTGATGGTGTCTTGCACATCGCCATGGTAACACTGAGTCACTCTGGGAAGTACGTCTGTGAGAAGGACGGCGTCCGGAGTCTGGAACGGGAGATCGATGTGCTCGGTATGACATCACAGCACGCTCAGTATGACATCACAACACGCTCAGTATGACATCACAACACACTCAGTATGACATCACAACACGCTCAGTATGACATCACAACGCGCTCAGTATGGCATCACAACAAGAGCAGTACAGAGAGGAACCAGCATCGTAATCATTAACTTGCTGAACCCTTTCAGAATAAAGTGGACCTTCTCAAAAAAATGTGATTCTTCTACACTGTACATGACCAAAAGTATGTGGACACATTTCTAATAATTGAATTGGACGTTATAATAATAACTAGGATATTTAATTCCTCCTCACTGTTTCTTGCAACTATAAACCGTGCATTTAATCATTACTAAGGTTCTTATTTAATACTACCCCATGGCTAAAAGTTTGTAGACACCCTCATTAATGCTTTTGGCTTAATAACATGGTTCTAGAAGAGTGTGGAATGGAATATCAGCATGTGGTCACCAACATCAGATGCATTTGGTGCTGATTGTGATGAGCAGGTGACTGGTGTTCCTAAACCCCTGAGCTCTGTGGGGTATAATTCAGGTATAAGAGGGTATAATAAATAAATAAATATACATTTTACCCCTTCCTCTGTATTTTAGACATGGAGGCCCCTCACCAGCTTACTTTGCTAAGCAGAAGATCACTGGTTTATCCAGGCAGCGGCAGCTTGATGGAGCTCTATGTGGAGACCGGGATTCATGGGTGGCAATGTCTTTATACAAAACAAGGAGTTAAATATTATGTTTATTTACCACATGAGGATGATTGGAGAGACAACAAACGCAGAGCAACCATCCATGCTGAAGTAAAAGGAGGAGACAAGAGCGCCATCTTCTGGTGTGAAAACAAGGACATGCGCAGTAACGCCGTCACTCTCAGAGTCTCAAGTAACATTTATTATTATTTTTATTATTATTATTAATATTGTTATTATTATTATTATTATGATTAATATTGTTTATTATTGTTGTTATTTTTATTTTTTATTATTATTATTATACTTTAATTATATTATATTTTTCCACTGTGTTCCAAACTTCAAAAGAGAATGGTCAGAGTTAAAAAGTACATTTCTTAATGCAAGATTGAAAATAATTGAGGTCTTTCACCATCTACTGTACATGATATTATGAAAGGATTCAGGAAATCTGGAGAGATTTGAGTCTTTGTTGAGTCCTCAGACAGCACTGCATGAGAAACCGTCCTGCTGATGTGATAAATACAGTCACATGGGCTCGGGACAACTTCAGAAAACCATTATTTAACACAGTCCACAGTCCGGATTCTTCTTTTACTGCAATTTACTAAGCGTCTTAACTTTTCCAGAAATTTGCAGGATGCAGCAGGCAAGATTGGAGTTTCAGAAAGGTTCTGGACACGTCAGAGTTGAGCTGTAATGTCTATCTTTTTGTTTTTGTCTCTCCTTCAGATAAGCTAGTGATGCTGCAGGCTCTGGACCCGATGGTGGAGGGTAAGAATGTGTCTCTCGTCTGTGAAGTTCGGGGTGTGGACAGTCCAGATGAAGTTGTCTTTTTTAAGAATAAGACAGAGATCTCGAGAGGCAAAGACAAGGAATACGTCATCGAGGACATCTCAAACAAGGACATCGGCTCATACGGGTGTAAAGCCACCTACAGTTACAAACACCTCGACCCAAATGCTCCACAACTCATCGACTCCTCTGATGAGCAGGTGCTCAGGATCATGGGTAAAGTCAATGTCACAATCACATCACAAAACACATCAGCATTCTAATTACAAACCAGAATAATATTCGGACCTGTGCATGTGTTTGTATCAGCGGTTCCTTCAGCGGCTCAACTGGTCCATCATGATGACTGGCTGGAGTGCCAGCACCCAAACAGTACAGGTCCCTTTCGATGGTATCATGCTGAGACTGAGAATGCAGAATGGAAGAGCGTGCCGAGTGAGTCAGGGTCCTACATCTACCCCCCAGTGGAAGGGTTCTACAGGTGCAGGGCTGAATTTAAGGACAAGGGTGTGTCCTACCCCAGCAACACTGTACACTTTGTTCCAGGTACAACCAGCTCAGTCTGTCTCCTGCTTCCCTCATTTCTTAAACCTGCTTCCTTCCTGCAGTCCATTACATCTCAGTCCTTGTTCTGGCTTCATCGTTTGCTCCTGGTGCACCTCTGGCTTCCTTCCTTTACTCAGCCCCAGTTCCTGCTTCCTTCTCTTGCTGAACCTAAACAACTGTTTTGTCTCCTGAGATATTTCATCTTTTATCTGCTCAACTTCATTTCATTTATTAATAAACATCCATTCCTGCATTTCAGACCTGCAACACATTCCAAAAAAAGTTGGGACAGTAAAGCATTCACCAATTTGTAGTGTTGCCTTTCCTTTTCACATTTGGTCCGGAGCACACGGCATCCATTTGTTCCAAAAAAGAGCTGGAATGCTGATTCATCCGACCACAATACACGTTTCCACTGTGTGATGGTCCATCGTAGATGCCTCCGAGCCCAGAGAAGTGGACGCCGCTTCTGGACATGGTTAACATAAGGCTTCTTTTTTGCACAGTAAAGTGTTAAGTATGATTAGTGCAGTAACTCTGTATTGTAGAGCTGATAAAGGTTTGATAAACTAATCCCTCACCCATGTGGTTATATCAGCTAGTGTTGAGTGGAGGTTCTTGATGGCGTCTGAGGGATGGAAGATCACGAGCGTTCAGATTAAGCTGCACCCTCCACCTTTACACACTGAAATTCCTCCTGATTCCCTAAATGGTTTAATGATATTCTGCACTGTAGAGGGAGAACATGCAAATCCCTTCCAATCTTTCTTTGAGGTTCATTGTTTTTAAACATTTCAATCATTTTCTCACACATTTGTGGACAAACTGGATCCTCTGATCATCTTTACTCATCAGAGACTCTCAGCCTTTCCTGGTGCTGCTTTTGTACCGAACCATGATCACAATCACCTGTTCACATCACCTGTTTAACATCACATCATTATTTAGTGTTTCACCTCATTACTAGCACTAAATTACCCCCGTCCCAACTTTTTTTGAATGTGTTGCTTTAGTACAACACTTTACCCTACAAAGAAGTACATGGTGATGTTTTGTGAAAAAGATCCTAAAGATCCAGGAGCATCATCTTATTTCCTCTGTGTTTTTTTTTCCACCAGGAGAACCGCCAGGAAAGTGACTCTGTGACTCTCATTCATTCCTTCATTCATCCACTCATTCATCCACTCTCCCACTTTGCTTCAATATTACAGAATTACAATATTAATAACAATATTACTGTACAATTACCATGTTAATTCATTCATTCATTCATGTATCTGACATTAGAATCTATAAATAAATGTGATATTAATCTCTGTATGTTTCATTATGAACACATGAATTCTGGCTCATAAGGCCGTTATAAATGACCTTAATGTCATGACTCCGCTCAAAAGGGTGCCAGCTAGCCCCTCCAGCGCGGTGCACCATGACGAAAAGCACCGCAACACCAGCAGAGCTCCTTGGAAAGAAAAGCAAACAAAGCCAGCGGATAAAAGAGACCGACTGTCTGCCCTCTGAACCTCAGTGCCCCCTGCTGGTCATAACGGCGCAGTAGGTGGGCATGATTCTGCAACCTTTTCCCCCTGCCAATCCTCACATCAGATGGAATAATTACAGAAATGAATGCTAAACAAAATACAGCTTAAGATTTACCAGCGTTGCTCTGGGGGTGTTAGGTGGTTGCTAGGATGTTTCTAGGTGGTTGCTAGTCTGTGTAAATTATTTCAGGCAGTTACTGGGGTGTTGCTATGTGCTTGCTATGGTATTGTAGGTGATTGCTAGGCTGATTATCAGGGTAAGATATGAGATCCCATTGAAGTGGTTGCCTGGGTGTTGCTAGGCGGTTGCTTTAGTGTCTCAGGTGGTTGCTAGGATGTTTACATTTACCTGAAGCTTTTTTAATCTAATGATGCACAGTGACACAATAACATGAATAAACTCAGTGATGATTCAGTGTAGCCTGAAATATGGTTTATATACAGTGTATCACAAAAGTGAGTACACCCCTCACATTTCTGCAAATATTTCATTATATCTTTTCATGGGACAACACTATAGAAATAAAACTTGGATATAACTTAGAGTAGTCAGTGTACAGCTTGTATAGCAGTGTAGATTTACTGTCTTCTGAAAATAACTCAACACACAGCCATTCATGTCTAAATAGCTGCAACATAAGTGAGTACACCCCACAGTGAACATGTCCAAATTGTGCCCAAAGTGTCAATATTTTGTGTGACCACCATTATTATCCAGCACTGCCTTAACCCTCCTGGGCATGGAATTCACCAGAGCTGCACAGGTTGCTACTGGAATCCTCTTCCACTCCTCCATGATGACATCACGGAGCTGGTGGATGTTAGACACCTTGAACTCCTCCACCTTCCACTTGAGGATGCGCCACAGGTGCTCAATTGGGTTTAGTCCATCACCTTTACCTTCAGCTTCCTCAGCAAGGCAGTTGTCATCTTGGAGGTTGTGTTTGGGGTCGTTATCCTGTTGGAAAACAGTTTTCGAAGGGAGGGGATCATGCTCTGTTTCAGAATGTCACTGTACATGTTGGAATTCATGTTTCCCTCAATGAACTGCAGCTCCCCAGTGCCAGCAACACTCATGCAGCCCAAGACCATGATGCTACCACCACCATGCTCGACTGTAGGCAAGATACAGTTGTCTTGGTACTTCTCACCAGGGCGCCGCCACACATGCTGGACACCATCTGAGCCAAACAAGTTTATCTTGGTCTCGTCAGACCACAGGGCATTCCAGTAATCCATGTTCTTGGACTGCTTGTCTTCAGCAAACTGTTTGCGGGCTTTCTTGTGCGTCAGCTTCCTTCTGGGATGACGACCATGCAGACCGAGTTGATGCAGTGTGCGGCGTATGGTCTGAGCACTGACAGGCTGACCTCCCACGTCTTCAACCTCTGCAGCGATGCTGGCAGCACTCATGTGTCTATTTTTTAAAGCCAACCTCTGGATATGACGCCGAACACGTGGACTCGACTTCTTTGGTCGACCCTGGCGAAGCCTGTTCCGAGTGGAACCTGTCCTGGAAAACCGCTGTATGACCTTGGCCACCATGCTGTAGCTCAGTTTCAGGGTGTTAGCAATCTTCTTATAGCCCAGGCCATCTTTGTGGAGAGCAACAATTCTATTTCTTACATACTCAGAGAGTTCTTTGCCATGAGGTGCCATGTTGAATATCCAGTGGCCAGTATGAGAGAATTGTACCCAAAACACCAAATTTAACAGCCCTGCTCCCCATTTATACCTGGGACCTTGACACATGACACCAGGGAGGGACAACGACACATTTGGGCACAATTTGGACATGTTCACTGTGGGGTGTACTCAATTATGTTGCCAGCCATTTAGACATTAATGGCTGTGTGTTGAGTTATTTTCAGAAGACAGTAAATCTACACTGCTATACAAGCTGTACACTGACTACTCTAAGTTATATCCAAGTTTTATTTCTATAGTGTTGTCCCATGAAAAGATATAATAAAATATTTGCAGAAATGTGAGGGGTGTACTCACTTTTGTGATACACTGTAAATATAATATTTAGATTTCTAACATGTTTATAAAGATATTTTCAACCAACATTTAATTGTTTTGTTTTTATTATAATGTTGTTACATATTTTAAATAATTGTAAGATTAATTTAATGTAAATTATTTTAACGATTTTTCTCAGATCTTCATACCAGACTCGCCGGATGCCCTTCGTTGTGGCTAGGCTGTTTGACCAAACGCCCCCCCACTCCTCATCAGACATTAGCCAATCGTGTTCATGCAAACGCCCAACCGGCTGATAGCACCTCTGAGATTCACAATTTATGATAAACTTTAATGAAACAGCAGAATAAAAATGATACCATAAATAATCACCAGAATTTTAATGTTTGTATAAATATTTAAACCAGTTTACATGGATGAGATAACAGGGAACGCACATAATAATAATTACAGGATTTTTAGGTGATGGGTGTCCACAAACTTTTGGCTATGTAGTGCAGATGAAAAGACAGACAGACAGAAGTAGAAATGCTACTCCGCTCCAGACACTCCTACAGCTCACAGGAAGTTCTTCTGAAGCTCCTGGGCGGAGATGGTCCGGAGAGGGGCGGGGCGAGGCGGGCGGGGCGGAGGAAAGGGCGAAGCCAGAGGAGGCGGAGACAGAGATGGTGGCAGAGTGATAATCGAGGGGGCGTCCGAAAGAGACCCGTAGGTTACCTCTCCACCTCTGCTCACCCGTCCCCTCTCCATCCACCCCTCCACCCTTCTACCACAGCTCCTCACAACCGACGGGGACAAGGGGCCCAAATCCAGAGAGTCTGAGACAGAGGGACAGAGAGAGACGAAGCAGGGTCATGAGTTCTGAAAAGCTGCCGGGTCAGAAATATACCGACACCAACTTAGATGATTCATCTGCAGACTCTGGTCCAGATCAGTAAGATCCTGATCGTACCAACTCATGAGCGTTACTGTGAGAAGGTCAGAAAGGTTACGAGTTTATGGAGATTCTTGGCAGTTGGTGGTGGCCTTCATAAGTGCAGTGGTGGTTTAGTTGGTAGGGTACTAAACCATTAACTAGGATGGTGGTCAAACCCCACAAACCAGCTATCCACCACTGATGTGCCTCTGAGAGAGAACCTTAACCATCAGATTTTGGATTGCACCCTTTGATGTTTGTGCATATGAGTACGTCAGGTCTTCATGTCGCTACGCTGTCGTGGCTTTGTGATGTTTGTCTGGACAGTCACTTGTCCAGCTTATTCTTGGTCTTCCTCATCCTTCTTCAAGTCCTGTCATACCTTCAATGTCTTCATGTGGTGCCCTAATCACACTCCAAAAGTTAAGGGACTTAATGTGGTTCAGGCGGTGGTTCATCTCGCTCAGTGTTGATGATCTTCCTCCACGACATTTTCAGCAGGTTTCTTCCTCGTTCTTCAGTGTCCAGGCTTTATATCCATATGTAGCTACTGGCCAGACCAAGGATTTCATCAGTCGTAACTCGTTTTTCCTTTTCTTTGTCAATTTGACCATCGCTGCCACGCCCATTACCATTCTTGACTTCACTTCACCAGAATATTCTGCAGGAGTTGATGCTCTACTTCCCAAATATAAGAGGAGGCTCATACATGCAGAGGATATGATCCATCACCTATAAAAGGGAGGCTTTATTTCTGAGACTATTGATCGACAGGTCGCTGGTTCAAGCCCAACTAGCTTAATGCAGCTGTAATTTACTTTACAACAACATATTTCTTTCTTGTATGTTCCTAGAACTGTTCATTAGAACCTTCATGGATCAGGTGTCCATGATCAAGTGAACATCTACAGTATCAGATTCTGCATCAGCGTCAAAGAACCTTCTGTTCTGACCTTAACCACACACAGACATCCCTAATTTCCTTCAGGATCTGTCTATCTATCTGTATGTCTATCTGTCTATCTATCTGTATGTCTGTCTGTCTATCTATCTATCTATCTATCTATCTATCTATCTATCTATCTATCTATCTATCTATCTATCTGTATGTCTGTCTGGCTGTCTATCAGCTGATGGAACACAGTGTGTGTGTGTGTGTGTGTGTGTGTGTGTGTGTGTGTGTGTGTGTGTGTGTGTGTGTGTGTGTGTGTGTGTGTACCTGTTTCCTGTAGCTGGGTGTGTGTGTACGGGTGTTTGGTGTAGAACTGGTTGTAGATGCAGTAAATCACCGCCATCAGCATTATGGTTCCCACAGCAGCTGCAATGAACACTGCCAACTTGTTATTGTTCACATGCACATCTGCAACACACACACACACACACACACACACACGTATATCTTTTTAAGCTATTATATGAAATAATATTCCTGTTTGGAACCACGATTGTAGGGTGTTTGAGCCATTCATCATTTTATCTACCTCAGTTTAAGGTTAAATTATTTCTCTCACTCTTCTGTTTCCTTTCATTTTTTACTAAGTAGATCCTCTCGATCACCACTAGAGGGAGCCCTCATACCAGTTTATAAAACCACTGATTCACATCATGTACTGAGCTAGTTTTATTAGCATTATCAGTGATAATTAAGGGTTACAATTAAAGTCCAAAATCTAATCACGATTTCTTCATTTAGAATCTAACAAATTCTGATCTGATCAGATTGTAACTAAAGAAGCTTTAGGATGCAGTTCCACCCTCAACCACCAGATGTCGCCAAACGCAGCTGCTGGATGAAGGTGATGATTGTTTAGAGCGCCGTGAGGAGCCGCATTTATATAAAACAGTAAAATAGGACAAAAGAAAAACGGAATAGAAAAAATGTCACTTATTATTAACAGAGAGCTTTTAAATGTGTAACTTATTAATAAAGAATAATAAAATAATACACAGATAAACGTTCAGACAATCAGATACAGGTAGAGATGGAACTGTGTCTGAAATACACCGTTTACTAATAATTATACATTTTTACATTGTGTGTGTGTGTGTGTGTGTGTGTGTGTGTGTGTGTGTGTGTGTGTGCTGCTTACAGGTCTGTTTCAGTTGGATTGGATCTTGTTGGACAGGAGTGTGTTCAGGTTCGACAGAGTGTGTGTCCTGACATGCACACAACACCATAAACACACACACTGCCAAAAACATTCGTACAATCATACCTGTAACACACACACACACACAGAGAGAGAGAGAGAGAGAGAGAGAGAGAGAGAGAGAGAGAGAGAGAGTTATAAATCTGCTAAACTGATGTTCAGATTACTAAACAAGAGGAATTGTGGGTGATTCATGAATGAATTAATTCATTTTATTCAACCCTTTTATAAGTTGCTTTAGTTTTAAACAAATGAATCAGTGTCAAAGCAAATAAGTATAGTGAATCAGAATCAAATAACTGAATCAGTAATCTGAATCAGTATCTAATTATTTGATTAATACATAAATGTTAGTGCATCACATGAGAATCAATTAATTTAGGAGTCAGTATTATAAAATCGAATTAAATAGATCATCCTGCACATCAATAACACACATTAAAGCATCAACACACACAAAACTGTACCAACAATCATTACTACACTATAAACACACTATCACACACACAGTATTTGGCTTTTAAGCAGGGGTGTGTACATGTTATAACGATATAAACACCCTGTCTGTGTGTGTGTAGATGTAGAATTATACGGTCGGTACCTGCAGCTCAGGTGTTCCTCTCCTCACCTTCAGCTTCATCTGTTTGTACAACCAGGGAGGAGCAGAACCACGACAACCTGATTCCCCTGATACACACACACCTTACAACACACACCCACACACACACAGTGTATAACACACACAGTTAATAATCTAGGGGCTTTATTACAGAATAAGTCAAGTTTATTTATATAGCGCTTTTTACAATGAACATTATCTCAAAGCAACTTTACAGAATCCAGAACCAACAGACCAAAAACCTCCTGTTGAGCAGCCGAGGGCGACAGTGGCAGGAAAAACCCCTTAAAATTACAGGAAAGAACCTTGAGAGGAACCAGACTCAACAGGGACCTCCATCATAGTTTAAAGCTACAGGTATCAGTCTGTGGTGGACGAGCATCCAGGATCAACCATAAAACAAGACAGTTAAATTTTACTTGGTTTTACTTACTCAGATACACGTTCCCTAATTTTTTTTAAGCAACCCAGATTTTGTCCATGATTTTTAACGTGACCCAGGCAGCACAAACACATCTTACTCTTCCTGCTCTGTACTATCTGGTCCCACTATGGTTTACAAGATCATATAAAGCCTCCACAAGGGGGCATTCGAGTACAAGTCTATTTAATTATTATCATTTTTCTAAGGAACCCACCTTTGAAAAACCCTGCCCTAATACTTGTGTTCTCTGACCCCTGTTTCATCACACTGACGCATGGTCGAGTGTAAAAGTGACGCCCCATCATCCGTTAAAAATGATTCACCAGGTTAGAATTTTTTTGATAGAATGCACCACAACATAACTGTACATCAACCAATCAGACACCAAGAGGATGAAGTGGTGCAGCACTTTTTAATCCAGCTCACCATCACTGGGACCAGTCACCGACCTGGTTAGCTGCTCGATAAACACAGTCTGTGGTGTCTGAGGGAGGGAAAACAAACCGGGTCGTCACCTCAGTGTTGCTGTCACGCCAACTCCACCTGTTTAAAGCTAACTGTATTTTACAGCATGATTCATTCATTTCAACATTTATTCACCAAAACACTAAATAAAATCAATAACTACAAACAGAACATCACAACTATTAAATAATTACCAGCATGTACAACCTTATTTAAGATATAAAGTGTGGGGTAAAAAACAACATTTAAAACTCTATGGCGGTTGAAATTGGTGTTTTGTGCTCTTTAAACTAGTTTCCTCTTCAAGGTAGATGGCTTCTTGGACTCCCCATTCAAACCAGCATCCTTCCTTATCAATGATCTGCACATTTTCAGTGTTAAATGAGTGACCGCTGGCTTGTAGGTAAGTGTAAACCACAGAGTCCTGACCAGAAGGGGTCGATCTTCCAGTGGCTGTTTGGTTTCTCCAGTGTACAGTTCCCAACAATCCTCCCTGACCCCTTAGTTTACTGTTTATTGAACCTTTGATTTCCCTTCTTTAACCCTTGAGCTTTATGTTTGATCGTCTGCACCAAGTGTCAAGATGCCCCGTCATCCGTTGAAGACAGTGAAAGTTGTACTCTTAGACTCCCTCATGGGTTCACATAGACGGCCTCTTTGACTCCCCGTTCAAACCAGCGTCCTTCCTTATCAATGATCTGCACATCTTCATCATTCAATGAGTGACCGCTGGCTTGTAGGTGAGTGTAAACCGTGGAGTCCTGACCAGAAGGGGTCGATCTTTCAGTGGCTGTTTGGTTTGGTTTAATCCTCCCGGCCCCTAACAAAATACACTACATTATTCTGAGGGACCTGATCCTTGGGGTGAACTCATTTCTGGTGTAGCATTTTTTGGGGGTTGAAAGCAACTGATAAGAGTCTCAATTGTTTTGCTACTCCCACCACACATGGTATAATCACTGGTTTGCACCTTCAATCCACTGGAGCAGCGTTTGGACGTTTTCCCAACTGGGATAACCCCAGTTCCCTCTTTCCTTGACCGTAGAGTCTGTGGGGAGGCTGTTCGCTCGGTGGTGCAGTGTCCTGATGACTCGTTTGTTCTCCAATAAACGATGAGAGTTGAACCCTGAACCCATCTTGGATTATAATCTCACAATCCAATCTATGAATGCTGACCTCATCCTAGGTGGTGTTTCTGAGTAGTAGTGTCTTCTGTTCCTCTTCCTCTAAGTACAGGTTGGTGACGATAGGTGGGAACCCTCATAGTGCACCCATGGTTCTGTTTATAGTACTGCCCCCTGTAGGTGAAGTACATGGACTGAAGACACTTGTAGTTTGGTAGGGACTACTTTTACTTCCTCAGCAACTGGACCCAGCGAGAAGAGGGACGTGAGGTCACGAGACCATCGTTCCATCCGTCTCCATAATAACAAACCAAGGGTTAGGAATCGATGCTAGACACTTAGTGATGTTCTAGGTGACCAAGTCAAACCAATTCAACCGTGTGATTCTTGATTTGGAGTGACCTTCAACCCTCAGACGGCACTGCTTTATAAAACCACGTTTATGTAAAGAACAAAACCACATGGACTCTGGAGTTCTTCAGAAAACCCTCGTCAGTAAACACGGTTCACCCCTCTTGGCTTGACTTCGCGAACAAAGATATTATTATGAAGGAAGTTGTCCACGTCCACTACAGCCTCGCTGGTGACTGAGCAAGTCGATTCGAGACATGCAGACTCGACCGCAGTGGTCGCAAATGTGTGCCTGACTAAAGCTGGTAGCTGCACATGGCCTGTTCTTCCTCCTGCTCCTCTTGTCCTCAAGGTTGGCTCTCCGGGCATCTTCGAAGTGTGTTAGTGCATCTTTAATTGTTCTGTGCCAAGCGATAAGGTCAGAGGCGAGGGAGGACCACTGGTTGTGGTCAATGACGCAGGCGCTGAGGGAAGCTTTCAGCAGATCTTTGTATCTTTCCAGCAGCGGCCAGAGGACAGATGCCCGTATAGTACAATCTTGGTAAGGCGGTGGTCATCCATTCTGGCGACATGGCCAGCCCAGCGTAGCCTTATCCTCAAGAGCATGGCCTCTATACTTGTAATGTCTGCTTGCTGGAGGACCTTGATGTTCGTAACGTAGTCACTTCAATGGAAATGGAGTGTCGTCAGCACAGCAGCCCGATAAACGCTGACCTTGGTGTCCTTCCTCAGGTTTTTATTGCCCCAGACTCGTTTGTACAGCATACCAAAAGAGCAGTTTGCTTTCGGCAGTTGATTGTCTATCTCCTTATCAATCTTGGCATCAAAGGAGATTGTTTAACTCCGTCTGGTTGATGGCAACGTGAGGTGGATGGTACTGCTCATTGGGTGCGGGCTGGTATAGGACCGCTGTCTTCTTGATGCTAACTTCCAGGCCGAACTGCTGGGCTGCATCCGCAGAGCAGGTCACTACGTTCTGCATTACTAGCTCAGTGTGGGCATCATCAAGTGCAGCGTCATCGGTGAACAACAGTTCCCTAACCAGCTGTTCTAGAGTCTTCGCATCTACAAACACACGTTCAGACTCCAGATATCAACAACATCCAGGAATGCCGCCGAAACTTTTTGGACGGTGTTAGAGCTGCCAAGTCTACACTAAGGTGAAGATTAGATCTACAAAAATACTTTAAGATTATCCTTGTTCTGTTTATGCTGAACGCAAGTCAAACGTGATTCGCAAACTACTGCTGTCAAATACAAATACAACTGAATTACAAACGCTGGAGTTCTTTGCTTATTAGAACTGATTTTTAGACACTAATAAAATGACAACAGTGTGTAATATTAGTCATTTAATCTAAAGTACACACAGACAACCAAGCAAATGAAAATAAATAAATAATAACCAGCACTTATTACAATAATAACTACAACAGGAAGATTTTCTTACATCATTGTTCATTAAATTGTTTAAAAACTAACATTAAAAAGACGAATGTCTATCAAATATTTATTAATAAAAATTTGCTGCTTTATAGCATGTTTGCATTAAAGTGTATCGACGATCCAGAACCGAGTCGTTCAGAATAACAGTCGGAATGTAAACATTTAAAATCTTACACTTTTATTTTTATACAAACCTCCACATCATCAAAATAATAATAAAAGTTTAAAATCTGCCCCCTGTGAGAGAACTCGGCTCAGATTTGGCACACGGTGAGTTCTAAGGTATAAAACACCCGTCTGTCCGGGCACAACAGGCACGGCTGGCTGTGTCAGAAGAAAGGAAGACCGAACGGTGCAACAGCGCCTCCTACAGTCTGGCTGAGGCACCGACATGAGGGGTGGAGGAATACAAAGAGAGAGCAGTGTGTTCCTCCTGGAGTCCTTACATGAAGGAAGAGGCGTGTGCTAGTCTGTGACTCTCATTAAATAACCAGCAGAGGTCGCCAGAACGCACAGAGAAACCGAGTACTAGTGGGTTCGGGCTGGCAATCGAAAGGTTGTGGGTTTGAATCCCAGCTCTGCCTGGCAGCCACTGTTGGGCCCTTAAACGAAGCCCTTAACCCTGAACCCAGCTTCCGAAGGAGCTGCGATAGACGCAAAATAATTCTACTGTACTAAACACGTGTAGACAAACATATAAAGGCTTTTAATTCTACTCTATTTTTAAACTTCATTTTTTAATTCTAATGTTGTAACGACTATTTTTGTGCTTGATGTTACTGTTCCCGCTCTAAGAAATAAAATTCTAGTATAAATTATTACAATAGAATTTCCCCTAGATGCAGTTCCACAGTTTCACCAGCAGGTGTCGCACCTCACCCTGTACTTTATTAGCCTTAAACAGAACCACTGCGCGTCTATAATTACATTTAGCTTCATTTAAATGCTAAGATCACGAGCTAATCGTCTTTATTCTGATATAATCTGACCTGTGACTGGACTGTAGACGACTGGAAAAGTGTAACATACAATACAGGACCAAAAGAGTGTGGACACGCCTCCTGATTGTTAGGATCAGGTGATTCAACCACACCCGTCGCTGTAGGAACAGTTTAGGGAATGCCCTGCAGTGACCTGCACAGAGATACGACCTCAGCCTCACCTAAACACCTTTAGGCTGAACTGGAACGTCAACTGTGAGACTCAATCTTGCATATGCTCTTTTAACTAAACTCCATCAGTAACACTAACGTGACCTAATGCAGTATCGACCACAGCCAAAAGTAACTCAACAAACAACCAAACCGTGAAGCTGTGCCCCACTAGGGGGCCTCGGTGAGCCCAGATGGGGGTCCTACACGTGATTGGACGGGAAAATCAATCAGCTATTAGCATACGTGAGATCTTGTGAGGTCACAAATCTATGTTGAGACTTCGACATTGGACACATCAAAAGTGCAAAGATCTACGTATGGGAACTACGAATGGTTCTAATTCAGTTGTTGATTCAGATCCCACTGAAGCAGATCCAGGTGATGAAGCTCCTACCATCCGCTCACCAGATATAAACCCACAATTAACCAAAATCAGAAAATACTGGGCAGTTGCAGCCTAGCGGTTAAGGCACTGGACCAGTAATCAAAAGGTCGCTGGTTCAAGCCCCACTACTGCCCTGTTGTCACAGTTGGGCCCTTGAGCGAGGCCCTTAACCCTCAATTGCTTAGACAGTATACTGTCACACTGCTGTAAGTCACTTTGGATAAAAGCGTCCACTAAATGCAGAAAATGTCAATATGAAGATTTATACCTTCATCATGGATTCATCAAATTTCCAGATGACCCGAGGGGGTCAAGGGGGTCCCAAAAATTTTTTTTAACACTGAGGGGTCTAAGAGCAAAAAAAAATAAAAAATTTACAATATTAAACAATAATACAAATAAAAAAAGTTGGGATTTACCGCCACCTAGTGTTTGTGTACCTGAACTGACACTGAACTGTGTAACACAGTGAAATTCCAAACTAGTGCCGATCCAGCACCGTAACAGATCACAGAACCGCTCCAGAGCAGTGCACAAGGTTCAAGGTTCAAGTAAGATCCTTAATATACAAAAAAACAAAGAAATCTGATCTCAAGTTTACTCCACATCTCCCCCTGCAGGTACGAGACGGTAAAACGACGGCAGAGCTGCTGGTTTCTTCTTGGATTGGAAGGTCTGGTTGAGTTGCAGGTCAGAAGTTCTAGAAGTGACCTGGTGATGTTTCTTTTCCGTTCTCCTGGGTGGAGGAACACACCCATGCCCCCCAATTTTAGACATAGCTGTTTCCCTTACATTTAGAGCACGTTTAGAGGTGACAGTGAACGATGTGCTTAACTGTTCAGTTATTATGATTAAAACATCAAGATACACAATAGAGCCAAAAATATCCGGACACCTGACTGTGATCTTCTCGGCTAGAACAATGGCCGCTCTTCTGAGAAGCTTCTCGCAAGAGTTCTGGTTCATCCCAGAGCTGTGAGGGACACTTGAGCTTTTCTTCATGCTGGATGAGGAAAGGACCTTCCCTAAACTGTTGCCGTAAAGTCTGAAGCATGTAGTTTCCCTTATATCAACGATAACAAAATGAATTCAGTAATTAGACGAGGTGTCCCGATACTTTTGTCCACAGACTTCAAGACTTCCTCGCTCCAGCAGGAAAATCGAAAACAAAAATAGAATTAAACACAATAGAATTACTCTCTAAAATAGCGGAAATAATTAAAGAAAATAGAATTAACGGTCAGCGTCTTCAGCAGGTGCATCAACGTCAGGTGTAAACGTGAAGGTGAAAGGTCGAGGATCTCACCTGGTTTAGCACCAGTCAGGTCAGAAAACTCTTCATCCTAAAATTCTAATCAAACAGAGTTTGTGTGGAGTTCACAGCAGCAGCGGCGCATTAGCAGTCCTCAGTAACGTCAGTATGTAACCTCTCACACTGCGGTCGACTCCTCCCCCTCCGGCTCCGCTCCCTGTGGGAGGAGCCTGCAGTTCTCCTCGGCCAACACGGATTCGGGAAGCGGGTGGTCGGTCAGAGGCGTGGCGGAGGGGGCGGGGTCGGTGTCCGTCATGCTGCAGGGGGCGTACCCCGCCTCTGCGTTGTGGGCGGATTGGCTGAATCGACTCCGCAGCACCGAGTGGGCGTATCCCAGAGGGACGGGGAGCACCGCAATGACGATGAGACACGATAGGACGGCCAGCGCCCAATCAGGATACGGCAGCTTCACCTCCGACGCCTGATAGGACGAGA
>NC_085990.1:57277842-57287842 GCF_030014385.1 Trichomycterus rosablanca | reverse complement strand
AGATAAAAATGATACTTTAGAGATTGGACGATAACTACACAAACTTTCTGGATCCAAACTATGATTCTTTAAAAATGGCTGGACTACTGCATGCTTAAAGGTTTTAGGAACGATAGCTGTAGTGAGAGAGGTGTTAATAATTGTAACTAGATCGCAAACTAGTACATCAAAGGATTCCTTTAATAGCCAAGTGGGAATAACATCAAGAGGAGATGTGGTGGTCTTCATGTGAGAGACAATTTCCTTTAACTGAAAAGGTGACACTGGTTCGAAGCTGTCAAATATAAAGGTGTTTGTTTCTTGGACAAAAGAAAAGTCATCTTTCATGGGCGTAAGGCGACACCTAATCTGTTCGACCTTACATAAAAAATATTTTAGGAACTCTTCACACCTTTCCACAGATGCATCACAGTTATGAGAGGTAGTAGGGCTGAGAACAGAATTGATCACATTAAACAAAACCTTTGGCTTGTAGTCAGCTCCAGCTGTTTGTACAGCCACTTGAAACTTAACCAGGCTAGCTTTCAGAATATCAAATGATATTTGTAATTTATCCTTTTTCCATCTGCGCTCTGCTCTTCTACACTCCCTCCTAAACACACGAAGCTCATCATTTAGCCATGGCTGTGACCTCATTTTAACATATTTATCTTTATAAGGGGCAATATCATCTCAAATCTCTGTGCATGATGAGTAAAACAAATCCCCCATTTCATCACTACTTATTAATACCTGAGTTTTAATATCCTGAGCTCTCACTGAAAGATCTGCATATGATACAGCAAAATCCTTTGCTGCACACGATTTAAAAATTCTAGAAGAACATCCTGGATTTTCATTGACTCTTATCTTTTTGGCCAACACCAAATCAAACATTAAGGACTTATGGTCTGAAAAAGCCACATCCTCACCCATAACATTATCCACCGATAAGCCATGGGCCAAGACTAAATCTAAAGTGTGGCCTCGCTCATGTGTAGAGCCGCTATTACACTGATTAAACCCAAACGAGTCAAGTAATTGAAGAAAGTCCTTTACCAATGGTCTATTAGGGCAGCATACATGAATGTTAAAATCCCCTAAAATCAAAATTTTATCTGAAATGGTTATAACTGAGGACAATAAATCAGAAAAGTCACAGATAAAATCTGTGTTTATTTTCGGTGGTCTGTATACGAGTATACATATTACAGGATCCACCGCGTCCACCTTTACAGCCTGTGCCTCAAAAGTGGAATATTTTCCCACCGACACAAGGCTACATTTAAATATGTTTCTAAAAATTAACGACCAACCGTTCGCGGTGAACTAAAAAAGCTGCAATCAGCAGGACAAAGTTCAGTAAAAGGGGACAATTCATCAGGATTTACCCAAGTCTCTGTTAAAAATAAGAAGTCCAGACCCTTGGACTTAAAATACTCATTTAAAACAAATGTCTTATTCAATATAGATCGCGCATTTACCAAAGCCAGCCTCGTTGCCAAACTCTCCTCCATTTCATCCATAGTCGTCATAAAGTCCAAAGAGTGAAGATTAGTGCAGTCTACTCCTCTTCTTCTGCGCACATGTGATCTCTGCTTTACGTGGCAATTCTGATTGTGGCTGCTTATCCGATCCGGACAAACAGCCACAAGATCAGCATACATTCCGCGTGTACGATGAGTGATAGTCCATCGTGAATAAGCATCTAGAAAATGAAAGTCTTCACAACCTGCGCGCTCTAGGCGTTTTATCCGCACCAACACGCCGCCTCTCTTTCCCCTTTTCCTGCTTCGTTTCCTTTTCCGAGGAAAGTAATACGGCAGGTGGGAAAAATGTTCCGGTAGAGTGAAAAAGTCCGGGTCACAAAACCTATGTCCTCTGACAACTTCGTTTTGATATGTCACAGCAGCTGGCCGAAGTTCCAACAAAGTTGAACGATTGTGGGTCAAAATAGCTGATTCAGTTGACTGACTGAATAAACAAACTTACAAACAAACACACACACAAAATTGACAAATTGAAATGCCTAAACAAATTAAAATGCCTAAACAGGAGCAGACGGCACGCCAACAGACACACTGGCGCCATCTTGACACACTGGCGAGTAGTGGTGACGATGCTCTACCTTTCTGCTCCGTAGATCCAGGCGATGGCGACGGTCTGGAAGACGACGACGATGATGAGGGGGAGCGTGGCGGAGTAATCATCAAACATCAGGACGAAGTAGTTCCCACAGCGCTGTGTGAAGATCAACCCGATCAGGAACGCCAACACACAGCTACACACTGACCCAGAAACACACACACACACAGCTGTGAGAAAGTATTCACCCCCCCCACTGCCTCTGTAACTGTACAGGTGTGTGTGTGTGTGTGTGTACCTGTGAAGATGATCTTGTGCCTCCTCAGGACCTTGAAGGTATCTGTGAGGGGTGTGAGGATTCCCTCCATGGTCCCGAACATGGTGGACAGTCCCAGGTTGAGCAGCATGAGGAAGAACAGAGCCGACCAGAAGGGACTCGCCGGGAACAGAGTCATGGCTTCAGTGAAGGCTATAAAGGCCAGACCTGTGCCCTCCACGCCCTGGTGTACACACACACACACACACACACACACACACACACACACACACACACACCTTCAGCTTACAGGTAACACACACCTCTAGGTGGCAGTATGGAGCTTCTGTAAGGACCCTGTGAATGAGTGAGTGAGTGAGTGAGGAACCTTCTTCATGACGTCCTCCAGGCTGCAGGCGCTGATGTTGTGCTCGGGGATGATCAGATGTTTCCCTTGGAGATGGTACCACTGTTCATACATCTCCACGGTAACCGACTCCACATCCGACGCGTTGAAGGATGGCGGAAGTGGAACGGAGAACCTGGATAACGCCATCAGATTCCTAACACACACACACACACACACACACACTTCCTGAATTTGAAGCTTTAACAGCAGTGAGTGAAATGGGCCGCGTTCCAAACCACACGTTAAACATACTACACAGTTCCACACTATGTGGTGATAATGATGTGAGAATTACTGCTGTGTGCTGTGTAAACAATGTCATATACAAGCAGATTTGTGAACGTGAAGCGGTGAACGGTGAAAGTGAAGCGATAGATGGTAAAGATGAAGCGGTGAATGGTGAAGATGAAGCGGTGAACAGTAAAGAAGTGGTGAACAATTAAGATGAAGCGGTAAACAGTGAAGATGAAGCAGTAAACAGTGAAGATAAAGCAGTGAATGGTAAAAATGAAGCGTTAAACAGTGAAGATGAAGCGGTAAACAGTGAAGATGAAGCAGTAAACGGTGAAGATAAAGCAGTGAATGGTAAAAATGAAGCGGTAAACAGTGAAGATGAAGCAGTAAATGGTGAAGATAAAGCAGTGAATGGTAAAAATGAAGCGGTAAACAGTGAAGATGAAGCAGTAAATGGTGAAGATAAAGCAGTGAATGGTAAAAATGAAGCGGCAAACAGTGAAGATGAAGCGGTAAACAGTGAGAGTGAAGCAGTAAATGGTGAAGATAAAGCAGTGAATGGTAAAATTGAAGCGGTAAACAGTGAAGATGAAGCAGTAAATGGTGAAGATAAAGCAGTGAATGGTAAAAATGAAGCGGTAAACAGTGAAGATGAAGCAGTAAATGGTGAAGATAAAGCAGTGAATGGTAAAAATGAAGCGGCAAACAGTGAAGATGAAGCAGTAAATGGTGAAGATAAAGCAGTGAATGGTAAAAATGAAGCGGCAAACAGTGAAGATGAAGCGGTAAACAGTGAGAGTGAAGCAGTAAATGGTGAAGATAAAGCAGTGAATGGTAAAATTGAAGCAGTAAACAGTGAAGATGAAGCAGTAAATGGTGAAGATAAAGCAGTGAATGGTAAAAATGAAGCGGTAAACAGTGAAGATGAAGCAGTAAATGGTGAAGATAAAGCAGTGAATGGTAAAAAATGAAGCGGTAAACAGTGAAGATGAAGCAGTAAATGGTGAAGATAAAGCAGTGAATGGTAAAGATGAAGCGGTGAATGGTGAAGATGAAGCGGTGAACAGTAAAGAAGTGGTGAACAATTAAGATGAAGCGGTAAACAGTGAAGATGAAGCAGTAAACAGTGAAGATAAAGCAGTGAATGGTAAAAATGAAGCGTTAAACAGTGAAGATGAAGCGGTAAACAGTGAAGATGAAGCAGTAAACGGTGAAGATAAAGCAGTGAATGGTAAAAATGAAGCGGTAAACAGTGAAGATGAAGCAGTAAATGGTGAAGATAAAGCAGTGAATGGTAAAAATGAAGCGGTAAACAGTGAAGATGAAGCAGTAAATGGTGAAGATAAAGCAGTGAATGGTAAAAATGAAGCGGTAAACAGTGAAGATGAAGCAGTAAATGGTGAAGATAAAGCAGTGAATGGTAAAAATGAAGCGGCAAACAGTGAAGATGAAGCAGTAAATGGTGAAGATAAAGCAGTGAATGGTAAAAATGAAGCGGCAAACAGTGAAGATGAAGCGGTAAACAGTGAGAGTGAAGCAGTAAATGGTGAAGATAAAGCAGTGAATGGTAAAATTGAAGCAGTAAACAGTGAAGATGAAGCAGTAAATGGTGAAGATAAAGCAGTGAATGGTAAAAATGAAGCGGTAAACAGTGAAGATGAAGCAGTAAATGGTGAAGATAAAGCAGTGAATGGTAAAAAATGAAGCGGTAAACAGTGAAGATGAAGCAGTAAATGGTGAAGATAAAGCAGTGAATGGTAAAGATGAAGCGGTGAATGGTGAAGATGAAGCGGTGAACAGTAAAGAAGTGGTGAACAATTAAGATGAAGCGGTAAACAGTGAAGATGAAGCAGTAAACAGTGAAGATAAAGCAGTGAATGGTAAAAATGAAGCGTTAAACAGTGAAGATGAAGCGGTAAACAGTGAAGATGAAGCAGTAAACGGTGAAGATAAAGCAGTGAATGGTAAAAATGAAGCGGTAAACAGTGAAGATGAAGCAGTAAATGGTGAAGATAAAGCAGTGAATGGTAAAAATGAAGCGGTAAACAGTGAAGATGAAGCAGTAAATGGTGAAGATAAAGCAGTGAATGGTAAAAATGAAGCGGTAAACAGTGAAGATGAAGCAGTAAATGGTGAAGATAAAGCAGTGAATGGTAAAAATGAAGCGGTAAACAGTGAAGATGAAGCAGTAAATGGTGAAGATAAAGCAGTGAATGGTAAAAATGAAGCGGTAAACAGTGAAGATGAAGCAGTAAATGGTGAAGATAAAGCAGTGAATGGTAAAAATGAAGCGGTAAACAGTGAAGATGAAGCAGTAAATGGTGAAGATAAAGCAGTGAATGGTAAAAATGAAGCGGTAAACAGTGAAGATGAAGCAGTAAATGGTGAAGATAAAGCAGTGAATGGTAAAAATGAAGCGGTAAACAGTGAAGATGAAGCAGTAAATGGTGAAGATAAAGCAGTGAATGGTAAAAATGAAGCGGTAAACAGTGAAGATGAAGCAGTAAATGGTGAAGATAAAGCAGTGAATGGTAAAAATGAAGCGGCAAACAGTGAAGATGAAGCAGTAAATGGTGAAGATAAAGCAGTGAATGGTAAAAATGAAGCGGCAAACAGTGAAGATGAAGCGGTAAACAGTGAGAGTGAAGCAGTAAACGGTGAAGATAAAGCAGTGAATGGTAAAAATGAAGCGGTAAACAGTGAAGATGAAGCAGTAAATGGTGAAGATAAAGCAGTGAATGGTAAAAATGAAGCGGTAAACAGTGAAGATGAAGCAGTAAATGGTGAAGATAAAGCAGTGAATGGTAAAAATGAAGCGGTAAACAGTGAAGATGAAGCAGTAAATGGTGAAGATAAAGCAGTGAATGGTAAAAATGAAGCGGTAAACAGTGAAGATGAAGCAGTAAATGGTGAAGATAAAGCAGTGAATGGTAAAAATGAAGCGGTAAACAGTGAAGATGAAGCAGTAAATGGTGAAGATAAAGCAGTGAATGGTAAAAATGAAGCGGTAAACAGTGAAGATGAAGCAGTAAACGGTGAAGATAAAGCAGTGAATGGTAAAAAATGAAGCGGTAAACAGTGAAGATGAAGCAGTAAACGGTGAAGATAAAGCAGTGAATGGTAAAAAATGAAGCGGTAAACAGTGAAGATGAAGCAGTAAACGGTGAAGATAAAGCAGTGAATGGTAAAAATGAAGCGGTAAACAGTGAAGATGAAGCAGTAAATGGTGAAGATAAAGCAGTGAATGGTAAAAATGAAGCGGTAAACAGTGAAGATGAAGCAGTAAATGGTGAAGATAAAGCAGTGAATGGTAAAAATGAAGCGGTAAACAGTGAAGATGAAGCAGTAAATGGTGAAGATAAAGCAGTGAATGGTAAAAATGAAGCGGTAAACAGTGAAGATGAAGCAGTAAATGGTGAAGATAAAGCAGTGAATGGTAAAAATGAAGCGGCAAACAGTGAAGATGAAGCGGTAAACAGTGAGAGTGAAGCAGTAAATGGTGAAGATAAAGCAGTGAATGGTAAAAATGAAGCGGTAAACAGTGAAGATGAAGCAGTAAATGGTGAAGATAAAGCAGTGAATGGTAAAAAATGAAGCGGTAAACAGTGAAGATGAAGCAGTAAATGGTGAAGATAAAGCAGTGAATGGTAAAGATGAAGCGGTGAATGGTGAAGATGAAGCGGTGAACAGTAAAGAAGTGGTGAACAATTAAGATGAAGCGGTAAACAGTGAAGATGAAGCAGTAAACAGTGAAGATAAAGCAGTGAATGGTAAAAATGAAGCGTTAAACAGTGAAGATGAAGCGGTAAACAGTGAAGATGAAGCAGTAAACGGTGAAGATAAAGCAGTGAATGGTAAAAATGAAGCGGTAAACAGTGAAGATGAAGCAGTAAATGGTGAAGATAAAGCAGTGAATGGTAAAAATGAAGCGGTAAACAGTGAAGATGAAGCAGTAAATGGTGAAGATAAAGCAGTGAATGGTAAAAATGAAGCGGTAAACAGTGAAGATGAAGCAGTAAATGGTGAAGATAAAGCAGTGAATGGTAAAAATGAAGCGGTAAACAGTGAAGATGAAGCAGTAAATGGTGAAGATAAAGCAGTGAATGGTAAAAATGAAGCGGTAAACAGTGAAGATGAAGCAGTAAATGGTGAAGATAAAGCAGTGAATGGTAAAAATGAAGCGGTAAACAGTGAAGATGAAGCAGTAAATGGTGAAGATAAAGCAGTGAATGGTAAAAATGAAGCGGTAAACAGTGAAGATGAAGCAGTAAATGGTGAAGATAAAGCAGTGAATGGTAAAAATGAAGCGGTAAACAGTGAAGATGAAGCAGTAAATGGTGAAGATAAAGCAGTGAATGGTAAAAATGAAGCGGTAAACAGTGAAGATGAAGCAGTAAATGGTGAAGATAAAGCAGTGAATGGTAAAAATGAAGCGGTAAACAGTGAAGATGAAGCAGTAAATGGTGAAGATAAAGCAGTGAATGGTAAAAATGAAGCGGTAAACAGTGAAGATGAAGCAGTAAATGGTGAAGATAAAGCAGTGAATGGTAAAAAATGAAGCGGTAAACAGTGAAGATGAAGCAGTAAATGGTGAAGATAAAGCAGTGAATGGTAAAAATGAAGCGGTAAACAGTGAAGATGAAGCAGTAAATGGTGAAGATAAAGCAGTGAATGGTAAAAATGAAGCGGCAAACAGTGAAGATGAAGCGGTAAACAGTGAGAGTGAAGCAGTAAATGGTGAAGATAAAGCAGTGAATGGTAAAATTGAAGCAGTAAACAGTGAAGATGAAGCAGTAAATGGTGAAGATAAAGCAGTGAATGGTAAAAATGAAGCGGTAAACAGTGAAGATGAAGCAGTAAATGGTGAAGATAAAGCAGTGAATGGTAAAAAATGAAGCGGTAAACAGTGAAGATGAAGCAGTAAATGGTGAAGATAAAGCAGTGAATGGTAAAAATGAAGCGGTAAACAGTGAAGATGAAGCAGTAAATGGTGAAGATAAAGCAGTGAATGGTAAAAATGAAGCGGCAAACAGTGAAGATGAAGCGGTAAACAGTGAGAGTGAAGCAGTAAATGGTGAAGATAAAGCAGTGAATGGTAAAATTGAAGCGGTAAACAGTGAAGATGAAGCAGTAAATGGTGAAGATAAAGCAGTGAATGGTAAAAATGAAGCGGTAAATAGTGAAGAAGCGGTAAACAGTGAAGAAGCAGTAAACGGTGAGAGTGAAGCAGTAAATGGTAAGAGTGAAGCGGTAAACAGTGAGGATAAAGCGGTAAACAGTGAAGATGAAGCAGTAAATGGTGAAATTGAAGTGGTAAATGGTGAAGATGAAGCAGTGAACGGTGAAGATGAAGTGGTAAACGGTGAGAGTGAAGCAGTAAATGATGAGAATGAAGCGGTAAATGATAAAGATGAAGCAGTAAACGGTGAAATTGAAGCGGTAAATGATGAAGATGAAGTGGTGGATAGTGAAAATGAAGCAGTGAATGGTAAAGATGAAGCGGTGAATGATGAGTGTAAAGCAGTGAATGATGAGAATGAAGCGGTAAATGATAAAGATGAAGCAGTAAACGGTGAAATTGAAGCGGTAAATGATGAAGATGAAGTGGTGGATAGTGAAAATGAAGCAGTGAATGGTAAAGATGAAGCGGTGAATGATGAGTGTAAAGCAGTGAATGATGAGAATGAAGCGGTAAATGATAAAGATGAAGCAGTAAACGGTGAAATTGAAGCGGTAAATGATGAAGATGAAGTGGTGGATAGTGAAAATGAAGCAGTGAATGGTAAAGATGAAGCGGTGAATGATGAGTGTAAAGCAGTGAATGATGAGAATGAAGCGGTAAATGATAAAGATGAAGCAGTAAACGGTGAAATTGAAGCGGTAAATGATGAAGATGAAGTAGAGAACGAGTTACAACACTACAGGTGCTAGACTGGCCTGCCTGCAGTCCAGAGCTTCTCCTACTGAACCCGTGTGGAGCATCGTGATGAGTGTTAGCTGATGTTTGGTTTAATGACTACTGTGTGTGTATGTGTGTGTGTGTGTGTGCAGTGTGTGTGTGTGTTTGTGTGTGTGTGTTTGTGTGTGTGTTTGTGTACAGAGTGTGTGTGTGTGTGTGTGTAAGTGGTGTGTGTGTGTATGCAGTGTGTGTGTGTTTGTGTACAGTGTGTGTGTGTGTGTGTGTGTGTGTGTGTGTGTGTGTGTGTACGTACTGCTGAACACACTCCTTGGTGTAGGTCTTGGCCCTGAAGCCCAGGACGGAGAAGACGACGAGCGAGGCCAGGATGGAGGTGAGGAAGTTGACGGTGGAGACGGTGATGGCGTCACGGTGACAGTTGTTATGGCGCTGGTTGTAGGAGGAGTACGCGATGATGGAGCCGAAACCCAAACCCAGAGCGAAGAACACCTGAGTGAAGGCCTGACGCCACACCTGCACGTCCGCCCAAAACTTCAACTGTTCCCACACACACAGAGGACGAGGACGGACAACAAACAGAGAGAGGTCAGTCCTGAACCCCTCTGATCTGTGGGGGGGGGTGTAGAGGGGGTACGTACCCGGGGGTAGAACATGTACTTCAGACCCTCAGCTGCCCCGTCCAGCATGAGACCCCGAACCAGGAAACACAGCAGGACCACGTACGGGAACACCGAGGAGAAGTACATCACCTGCACCACAACAGCCAATCAGAACCTCTCTACAACCTGGATAATTCTATTTACCATTCAATTCTATTTAACAATTCCCGCTCATATAACATTCAGGACAGGAACCTCCAACTCTACAACCTGGTTAACTCTAACATTTAATTATATTTAACATTCATTTCTATTGTACCATCAATTATAATTAACAACTCAATTCCATTTAACCATATTCACTTTCATATCTAATTTAGCATAGAAACCTCAACTCTAGAACCTAGTCCAATTCTATATGTCATTCAATTCTATTTAACATTTAAATTCTATTTCCCATTCAATTCTATTGTGCCATCAATAATAATTAACAACTCAATTCTATTTACAATTCACTTCCA